>NC_090180.1:47052250-47147250 GCF_024679245.1 Pseudorasbora parva
GATACTTTTAGTTTTTCAGGATTCTTTGATGAATATAAAGTTCTAAAGAACAGCATTTATTTGAAATAGAATCTTTTGTATCATTATAAATGTCCGTTTTGATGTATTGAATGCGTCTTTGCTGAATAACAGTCAGCAGTGTGTGTGGTTACTCAGTCTCTCTCACCTGTTCCTTTCTTGCAGACGTAGGGCAGGTTGTAGTTGCAGGGCACATCGTTCCACTTGCCGTCCTCTCTGGTGATCATCACCACACAATCCTCTCCGCCCGCGAAGAAATTATCCGGCTGATTCTCCCGCCAGTTCTCATACACCTGCGCGAGACACACACCACCAGGGTTGCCAGGTTTTCACAACAAAACCCGCCCAACTGCACTCAAAGCTATTCCAGAACAAGCCCAATCGCGTTCCCGGGTAAAAATCACATTCGGGGGTAAAATATGTTTTTTTTGCAGGGTACCATGCTAAAATTCGCATTCCAGGGGGTAAATACATGAGCATCGGTACCATTGTGGGTGTGCGGGACAAGACTCACACACCTTTTACGACCCATGATATTAGACCCACTCACTTTTATAGTGTCTAATTAAGCACATGTCGATTTACCTACCCCTAACTGATAAACACTCATTATTAAACATGTAAGATGCTTTAATTCCACTTTTCTAATATTTTCTTAATTTTTATTAAAAAATAAACGCCTTTGCGATCTGTTATGTGATGTGAAAAGAGTAGAGCAAGTTCGGCAAAAGGCAGACTCAAACCTCTGATTGATTTGCGTCAGAATTAGATCCCATGCATCTTTCCTCACATTATTGCCACGGTAAATAATTCTGTGATTTCCGCAATTTTATCTTTCCATTCAATTGTTTAGTATACGGCGGTATATTTGTGTTATTTAATCTGAATGGCATCAAACATTACTCCAGTAAAAACAATTCTTAGACAGAGGACCCACCCACATTTTATTTGCTTCCGACGCCAATGACTAAATTTCATATAATGGGGTCGCTTTAACCCGCGGACATGAAATAACAGTAAATGCAAATGCCAAAATAGTTCTCAGTGGAGGAGACTGATTATATGATTAAAAAGCTCTTCTGATATATAGGAGTGCATGCAAACATACGTAATGTGGTTTGATTTCATTCACAAGAGCTGAACAGTCTCCAGGTGGAGGTATAAGTTTCCAATGTTTATTTGGACTAATAAATATATTAAAAAACTCACAACATCCACTCCATCAGTCCACTGGAAATCCTCTTCAACTGTACGATCATTCAAACCGATCCACACGTTTTCATGACCCAGACCTGATGGAGCACAGAAACAGATTTCCCACCTCAGTCTCTACTAAACTCTTTAGTCAGTTAAAAGATGTACTTAGGTTTTTATTTTAATAATTTAACAACACATTTGCAAGTTCATGGTTCTCTGATGTCTGGGAATGGTCACATAACATGCAAGTAAACAAATAAAATATTTCCCATCTTAAGATTTTATTTTGATTGATTTAATTTTTAATGATTTACAAGGGCGTAGGTTTGGTCTCAGCTTTGGTGGGGACATCCCACCAGGTTTGCCCAGATTATATAGTCTATTTATTACTGAGTATGGAAATGCACCATAGTTTAGGAATGAATACGATTATTGATTTATGAGGCTTTTCAGCCCAATCCAGGACCATAATAATAATAAAACAAAATACTCTTTAATTGTCAAGTTCATAAATGATTTTTAAAACTGATTTGGAAAAAAACACAACATGCACACAAAATTACTTATTTTCAATATAAAAATTATTGTGGACTGGATTTTTTTTTAACCTCATCACATTATTGAGCATGTCAAACATTAGTAACAACTTTAGATTTGATGCATTGTTAGTTTTTGTACAGGATCAGTTTTTGTTTCTCCCTCATTTACTGTTCGTGGCTGTTTTTGCCCTTACTGACTTCCATTATAACCTCATTTTTTGACTGTAAAGCCATAATGCTATATAATCATGCACAATCACTTTTTATATTGAAAATAAGTTTTTTTCCAAATCAGTTTTGAATCAGTTTTTGAAAATCATTTATGAACTTGGCATTTAAAGTGTGATAGTATTGATAACAGTGACAATTGAACAATGACAACAGCTCAACAATAAACATGGAATCAAGTAGGCCTATGCAAGCTTGCAACAGAACACATTTTATATTATTTTACATTTGATTATTTTATTTATTTCTAAAGAACTCTTTAATAGCCTATATTGGTGCACTTTAAAGGGATGGCTCACCCAAAAATAAAAATTCTGTCATCATTTACTCTCCCTCATGATGTTCCAAACCTGTATGAGTTTCTTTGTTCAGCTGAACACAAAAGAAGATATTTTAAAGGAAGTTTGTAACCAGACTGCTTTGGGGCACCATTTACTTCCATGGTAGGAATTCAACTTAACAAAGAAATGTATACAGGTTTGGAACAACTTGAGGGTGAGGAAATTGACAGATTTTTAATTTTTTATCTCTTTAAGCAGTCATTTTGAACCAGTAACCACTTTACTGAAAAAAATGTTCTGAAATTCAAAAATTAAATTAAATTTTCTTTATTAATTTACTATTATGACTATATTATTTTGCAATTATTCGTCCCATTTTTATCTAAATATTTTTTTAAATGTCAAACTTTATGACAGGATAATTTATATAGCTAAATGATAAATTAATAACATTAATTAGGCTATAATCTATTAATTAACCGGTCTAATGTCTAGAAAAATAAGTCTGCCAAGCTTTGATATTGTATGGAATATTATATTAATATATTATCCATTAAAAAAACAATAGGCCTACCTAGAAGCAAGGATGTGTCCGTCATCACTGCAGCTTTCAGTCAGACAGTCTGAGACACTGAAATGCTTCTCTGCAAAGGTTGCAGTTTGTCTTAGGTTCATCGTAAGTTACTGGACAGACTCACTGATACCTTTTTTTCTATTCAGCCCTATATCTGGAAATCCTCTTGCGTTTAAACGGTGGACGCGAGCTCGACATGTTTTTTAAAAAACGCGCAAGTTTACAGTGCATGTTCTCGAGACTCCGTCGCTATGGCAGCAAAGCTGCTAAAACGCAATCTTGTGCAACGCTTGTGCATCATTTTGCTTGTAAATACGGGGCGATACGGAATCGATCCATATAGCAGCACGAAGGAGTTTGCTAAAATATTGGTGGGGACAATTTTGCCATCTTAAAATATTGATTGGGACTAGTACCTAGCGTCCCCCCCTAAACCTAAATCTCATGGAGATTTAGATGCTCCATATGGTGTGGAAATGAACGGGTCTTTATCATCGCTGAAGTGAGCCAATCGCAAATGGACTAACAAGCGAACATGACACACGAGCATAGTCAAGCAGCATATATTAGTTCTCGGCTAATGTCTGTGGTGTGTGTCTTGAATAATGACGTGCACTGAGCTTACCATCATTAGTAGACACGCCCCTTACTGCTGATTGGCTTCAAGTTTTGAAATACTTACTGACACCTTTAAATGTCTTTCAGCTCAGCCAAATGAACAATGTATTTTATCTGATAGGAATAGGGTGATCAGACATCCCGAAAAATTCATGAAATCTAAACTGTTCTGAATCTAAACTGTCCTGAATCTGGCCCAAATTGTCCTGATATAAAAGCAAAATTTTGAGTAGTTATTGTCTGATAAACATTAAAAACTGTCTGCGGAGGTTGAGTCGTCCTGCAACCAGCCCCTGCCAGCTGCTCATTGGCTGCTCATTGGCTGCTCATTGGCTGTTCATTGGCTGCTCATTGGCTGTTCATTGGCTGCTCATTGGCTGCTCATTGGCTGCTCATTGGCTGCTCATTGGCTGCTCATTGGCTGCTCATTGGCTGCTCATTGGCTGCTCATTGGCTGCAGCATCTTTTTTCTAAGTTCTAAAAATATACGGTGGACGGCTAGGCGCGAATTTAGATATGGATTGATAAGCTAATTTTCATTCATTTTTTTGGCATGGCTGGTGTACCGGAACCCCAACACGCTGCTAAAAAGCAAAAACGCCTCCGCAGGTACTGTAATTAATCTACGCACAAAGATACAACCTTTTTGTCCCCTTTTTGTTTTAAGCCTTAAAGAAGAGAGCGCAAGTTGCTGCAGCCGGGAGGAGGACAGTGATGCACACGTAAAGAACTGACTGACTGTTCATGGCACTGTGTACAAAAAAATACTACACAATTGTTATTTTCGTTTAAGCTTATTAGCATTAGGCTATACAGAAAGGTATGATTTACACACTGTTACTTACAACAGTCATTGTTTTTTTTCTTTTCACGACATTTTAATGTTGCTTTTTGTGCAGACTAAAGACTAATGACAGACTCTTTGAATAAAAATATGTTTGGTTCAGGTTTGAAATTCATTATCTTTCCCCCTAGATAGGAAAGTGTTGACGGACCGTTGAGGAAGTCCTGCTCCATGGAGGAAGTGATGCTGGTCAGGTGACTGCTGTGCTCCCGGCAGTCCTTCTCCGCTTCCTCCCAGGTGTGTCTGCGCGGGAACTGACGGTAACAGTGGCCGTGAAACTTCTTCCATCCGTGTTCACAGCCCTCTGTGTCTAGAGACGGAACAAGAGAACGAGCATCAGAAATGTTTTCACATGGATGATTCACTTCAGCTCAGTGATGTTTATATCCATCTTCGTTCTAGCGATGCTGAGGCTCCATCAGCAGGAGAGTAATATAATCTGACTGCTTTTGAGTTACCTTTCACTTTCCTTTGACTGCACACACTGATTTGAATAGGATAATCTTGATTCATATTGATGTAAAAATACAAAGAGAAACATTTGGGGATTGTGATGGAAATGCAGGAGGTTCGGAAACTGATGTAAGACTTAAATTGTTAAAGGGGTGGCTGCATGCGATTTGACTTGTTTAACTTTAGTTAGTGTGTAATGTTGCTGCTTGAGCATAAACAGTATCTGCAAAGTTACAGCGCTGAAAGTTCAATGCAAACGGAGATATTGTCTTTTAAAGTTACGGCAGTTTATTGCCTACAAAAATGGCCGGTTTGGACTACAACGAGCTTCTTCCTGGGTTGGTGACATCATAAACCCTCGCTAGTCCGCAGATGAGACTTCTGCCCATAATGGGAAGGGGCGTGGCTTCCGGACAACCTGTGCTTGGCACTTCAGCCAATGAAAATACAGGAAACTACATTTGGCCATCTAACCAATCTAAGACCATTGTGTTTTTCGGAGGGATGGGCTTCATAGAAGCAGGAAGAAAACGAGCCGTTCAAAGGACAGTGGAGACAGAGGTGTGGAATAAAGGGAGAATAGAAGAAAAATAAGGCATTTAAAAAAAAGAAGTATTAAGACATGTTATACTGCGCCCCATAAACACAACCAAGCCTAGAAAAAAACACAGAAACACCCCTTAAAGTAAAATAAATAAATAGTATAGTGTGTGTGTGTGTGCTCTGTGGTTAAATCTGAACTCAGAGAGCTGTTAGTAAAGCAGCACAGATGTAATGAAGTCTCTATCAGAAGAGACGGTGCCCATGAGGGTAGAGTAAGTGTGGATAATGAATGAGGGATAACGTATAATCAGCCCATCATTACGGTAAAACAAACCCTGATGTGACGCCGAAGGGTCTCGGATCATCCGGAAGAGGTTTATTTTGTTATAATGACCACATGACTGAACACTATCCTGCTTATTAAATGGCTACTTATGAAATAGATGGACATGAAATATTGTGTAAATGATTTATTATGTAGAAGAAAGCATGGAATGACTATGACGAGCATCTTCAAAACACACAAAAAACTCCAAAACAGCAATGCCGCTGACATCAAGCTCATGTGTAGTTCAGCACCATCAGTAGTCATTATTAGAGGTAATGCATCGCCATTAGAGTCGCAGAGGAGGGCGAGCGGGTGCTAATGAGTCGGAGATTAATGCCATTCATTGGCTATGAGGAAAGAGTGAGCGGTCAACACAAATGAAACACGCACAACACACCTGAGAGACACTGACAAACTACACAAAACACTATTGAGATGAATGACAAGACTGCTGAGAACTCACTGAAAATAATTTTTCTTTGCTAATATTACCTGCATTTGCCTTATTTTACTTTATTTTACTTTTGTTTTTTTGCATCCTTTCTAATTCTAAGCAAATATGCATGACCAATAATGCATAAGATACTATAAAATAAAATAAATATTGCTAAAAGTGAATATGCATATACTCTATATTAATTAGATTTTATGCACAATGTGAATATGCATACACAATATATTAATTTGACAGATTTTTGCACAATATGAATATGCATACACAATATATTATTTTGACAGATTTTTGCACAAGGCAACTATCCATAAGCAATATTTGCAAGATATTATTGCATCTGGAATATATTAATTTGATCATAAAATAAAGTAAAAGTGTAGTGAGTGATGTGAACAGTGGTTAGAGGTCTGGAGGCTTCAGTTTTACATCTACATTGTCTTAATTTCACTAAAGTTTGATCAGCTTCATGATATATATCATCCTTCTACAAACCCGATTCCAAAAAAGCTCGGACACTGTACAAATTGTGAATAAAAAGGAATGCAATAATTTACAAATCTCATAAACTTATATTTTATTCACAATAGAATATAGATAACATATGAAATGCTGAAAGTGAGACATTTTGAAATGTCATGCCAAATATTGGCTCATTTTGGATTTCATGAGAGCTACACATTCCAAAACAGTTGGGACAGGTAGCAATAAGAGGTCAGAAAAGTTAAATATACATATAAGGAACAGCTGGAGGACCAATTTGCAACTTTTTAGGTCAATTGGCAACATGATTGGGTATAAAAAGAGCCTCTCAGAAGACAAGATGGGCAGAGGATCACCAGTTCCCCCAATGCTGCGGTGAAGCAATATCAGAGAGGAGTTTCTCAGAGAAAAAAAAGTTATCATCATCTACAGTGCATAATATCATCCAAAGATTCAGAGAATCTGGAACAATCTCTGTGCGTAAGGGTCAAGGCTTAGACGGTGCCTTAGACGGCACTGCATCACATACAGGAATGATACGGTAATGGAGATCACAACATGGGCTCAGGAATACTTCCAGAAAACATTGGTGAACACAATCCACCGTGCCATTCGCCGTCGCTGGCTAAACCTCTATAGGTCAAAAAAGAAGCTATATCTAAACATGATCCAGAAGCGCAGGCGTTTTCTCTGGGCCAAGGCTCATTTAAAATGAACAGTGGCAAAGTGGAAAACTGTTCTGGGGTCAGACTAATCAAAATTTGAAGTTCCTTTTGGGAAACTGGGACACCATGTCAGCTGGACTAAAGAGGACAAGGACAACCCAAGTTGTTATGAGCGCTCAGTTTAGAAGTCTGCATCTCTGATGGTATGGGGTCGCATGAGTGTAATAATAATAATAATAATAGATTTTATTTATAATGCACTTTTTATTCCGAAGAATCTCAAAGTGCAACAAAAAAAAATAATAACAAGTAAAAATATAGAATACTACAAACAATCAACCAACACAGAAAACAGAACAGAAACAGAGCTGATGGTGAACAGAAACAGAGCTGATGGTGAACAGAAAACAGAGCTGATGGTGAACAGAAACAGAGTTGATGGTGAACAGAAACAGAGCTGATGGTGAACAGAAACAGAGCTGATGGTGAACAGAAACAGAGCTGATGGTGAACAGAAAACAGAGCTGATGGGGAACAGAAACAGAGCTGATGGTGAACAGAAAACAGCTGATGGTGAACAGAAACAGAGCTGATGGTGAACAGAAACAGAGCTGATGGTGAACAGAAAACAGAGCTGATGGGGAACAGAAACAGAGCTGATGGTGAACAGAAAACAGCTGATGGTGAACAGAAACAGAGCTGATGGTGAAAAGAAACAGAGCTGATGGTGAACAGAAACAGAGCTGATGGTGAACAGAAAACAGCTGATGGTGAACAGAAACAGAGCTGATGGTGAACAGAAACAGAGCTGATGGTGAACAGAAACAGAGCTGATGGTGAACAGAAACAGAGCTGATGGGGAACAGAAACAGAGCTGATGGTGAACAGAAACAGAGCTGATGGGGAACAGAAACAGAGCTGATGGGGAACAGAAACAGAGCTGATGGTGAACAGAAAACAGCTGATGGTGAACAGAAACAGAGCTGATGGTGAACAGAAACAGAGCTGATGGTGAACAGAAAAAGAGCTGATGGTGAACAGAAACAGAGCTGATGGTGAACAGAAACAGAGCTGATGGTGAACAGAAACAGAGCTGATGGTGAACAGAAAACAGAGCTGATGGTGAACTGAAAACAGAGCTGATGGTGAACAGAAAACAGAGCTGATGGTGAACAGAAAACAGAGCTGATGGGGAACAGAAACAGAGCTGATGGTGAACAGAAACAGAGCTGATGGTGAACAGAAACAGAGCTGATGGTGAACAGAAACAGAGCTGATGGTGAACAGAAACAGAGCTGATGGTGAACAGAAACAGAGCTAATGGTGAACAGAAAACAGAGCTGATGGGGAACAGAAACAGAGCTGATGGTGAACAGAAAACAGCTGATGGTGAACAGAAACAGAGCTGATGGTGAACAGAAACAGAGCTGATGGTGAACAGAAACAGAGCTGATGGTGAACAGAAAACAGCTGATGGTGAACAGAAACAGCTGATGGTGAACAGAAACAGAGCTGATGGTGAACAGAAACAGAGCTGATGGTGAACAGAAACAGAGCTGATGGTGAACAGAAACAGAGCTGATGGTGAACAGAAACAGAGCTGATGGTGAACAGAAACAGAGCTGATGGTGAACAGAAACAGAGCTGATGGGGAACAGAAACAGAGCTGATGGTGAACAGAAACAGAGCTGATGGTGAACAGAAAACAGCTGATGGTGAACAGAAACAGAGCTGATGGTGAACAGAAACAGAGCTGATGGTGAACAGAAAAAGAGCTGATGGTGAACAGAAACAGAGCTGATGGTGAACAGAAACAGAGCTGATGGTGAACAGAAACAGAGCTGATGGTGAACAGAAAACAGAGCTGATGGTGAACTGAAAACAGAGCTGATGGTGAACAGAAAACAGAGCTGATGGTGAACAGAAACAGAGCTGATGGTGAACAGAAACAGAGCTGATGGTGAACAGAACACAGAGCTGATGGTGAACAGAAACAGAGCTGATGGTGAACAGAAACAGAGCTGATGGTGAACAGAAACAGAGCTGATGGTGAACAGAAACAGAGCTGATGGTGAACAGAAACAGAGCTGATGGTGAACAGAAACAGAGCTGATGGTGAACAGAAAACAGAGCTGATGGTGAACAGAAACAGAGCTGATGGTGAACAGAAACAGAGCTGATGGTGAACAGAAAACAGCTGATGGTGAACAGAAACAGAGCTGATGGTGAACAGAAACAGAGCTGATGGTGAACAGCTGATGGTGAACAGAAACAGAGCTGATGGTGAAAAGCTGATGGTGAACAGCTGATGGTGAACAGAAAACAGCTGATGGTGAACAGAAAACAGCTGATGGTGGAAGTAAATGGACTGCATTTATATAGCGCTTTTAGCAGACCCTATGGCCATCCAAAGCGCTTTACATTTTTGCCTCACATTCACCCATTCATACACTGACGGCGATGTCAGCCATGTAAGGCACCATCCAGCTCATCGGGAGCAGCTGGGGTTAGGTGTCTTGCTCAAGGACACCTCGATACTTGGTCAGGTAGAACCGGGGATCGAACCACCAACCTTTCGGTTTGTAGACAATCTACATGAACCACTGAGCCACTGCCGCCCCTCAGGAAGTCAGAAAAACAGGAAGTCTCTGTTAGCTCCGCAGCACACTGTGGTCCACTCCATGTTTTAAATTTCTCCCAGCGGCAGTGTGTCCCGATGACATCGTCGAGGCATGACAGCTGAAGACCAGATGATGGGTCTTCATGACGATTCAGACGATGGGGATCGCCGCAGCACCATGCAGGAGGCAGAACATTTTTTCAGGCACTTCTGTGGACACACCGGGGTCGGCGCAGAAGTCCAAGCCGCTCCACGGCCGCAATGCAAGACGGAACAGCGGCGCAGCCGAGAAGCGGAACATCCCAACATCATGCCGGACGCTGATGACGATGGCCCGGATGACGCTAGCCCGGTGCAAACTTTAGCCACCATGCAGCCCGAGGGAGACCACCAGTGAGCAGCTGCGGAGAGCAACATCAAATGTCCTCCAAACCAGAACCAACCGCAGCAATTGAAACATAAACATCAGAGAAGCAGTGGAAAACGGCGAAACGACGAACACCGTCCTCTCAGTGGCTGCCAGCAATCAGCAATAGTCCCAATTGTAGCTCTGACTATTAGACTAGTCACAAACATAAGGAAATAAAATAAAATCTAAATCTAATGGTACATTAACATGATTTGTGGGTGGAGAAGCGGCGAACAGACAACGCCAGCGTCCTCTCCCCCACGTTGCCATACACAAGTGTGTGTGGCATGGGCAGCTTACACATCTGGAAAGGCACCATCAATGCTGAAAGGTTATCCAAGTTCTAGAACAACATTTGCTCCCCTCCAGACATCGTCTCTTTCAGGGGAAGACCTTGCGTTTTCCAATTTGACAATGCCAGACCACATGCTGCATCAATTACAACATCATGGCTGTGTAGAAGAAGGATCCGGCACTGAAATGGCCAGCCTGCAGTCCAGATCTTTCACCATTAGAAAACATTTGGCGCATCATAAAGAGGAAGATGCGACAAAGAAGACCTAAGACAGTTGAGAAACTAGAAGCCTGTATTAGACAAGAATGGGACAACATACCTATTCCTAAACTTGAGCAGCTCGTCTCCTCAGTGCCCAGACGTTTGCAGACTGTTATTAGAAAAAATGGGGGGATGACACACAGTGGGAAACATGGCATTGTCCAAACTTTTTTCAGATGTGTTGATGCCATGAAATTTTATGGCTCTTATTTTCCCCTTAAAATTATACATTTTCTCAGTTTTAAATGTCATCTATGTTGTGTTCTGAATAAAATATTTAAGTTTGAAACTTCCACATCATTGCATTCCAGCTCTCAGTGATGTGTTTTGGGTCCCCGCTATGATAACAGTAACTTTATCAAATGTTTACAAAACAAGTGGGAACCCAGTGTGCCTGCCTCTTTATCTATCTCTGTTCTGTTACGTGAAAGAAAGTCTAAGGCCTTGTCAGGCCGTTTAACAAACCAATATAATCTGCTGCCTGTCACTTGTCAAACTAAGACTAATGTGGGTGAAAAAATTAATACTGTTAAGTTAGCACTTTTAAACATCTGTTCACTTAAGAACAAATCATTCCTAGTCAGCGACTTAATAACCACAAACAACCTTGATTTTTTGCTTCTAAATGAAACGTGGTTAGAAGAAAACTGTAGTGCAACAGTCCTCAATGAAGCAGCCCCTCCTAACTTTACTTTTATGAGTGTTTGCAGAGCAGTTAGGAGAGGTGGGGGTGTTGCTGCTCTTTTTAAAGATGTCTATCAATGTAAGCAAGTGTTATTTGGTGATTATTTGTCTCTAGAATATCTGGGTATTGTGTTAAAAGGTTCTCCACGCATCCTGCTTATCATTGTTTACAGGCCTCCAAAGTACTCTCCAGCCTTTATTGAGGAATTTACAGAACTGTTATCAATAATTTCCTCAGAGTTTGACTGTTTTGCTATTGCTGGGGATTTTAACATTCACATAGATAATATTGAATCCAGTACTACAAAAGAGCTCATGATGGTTCTTAACACTTTTGATTTGACACAGCATGTAAATGGACCCACACACAATCGTGGACACACTCTAGATTTACTTATCAGTAAGGGTCTAAACATTTCATCAATTGTTATTAAGGATGTGGCACTGTCTGATCATTCCTGTATTTTCTTTGACATATCAATCTCTCCTGCCATTGAAGCTAGATCTGTCTCTGTCAAAAAGAGATGCTTAAATGAGAACACTAATGTGCTGTTTATGAAGGCTTTATCTCTAACACCAAGCATATCTGCAGACTCTGTTGATTTTCTCCTTGACTCCTTTAACTCAAAAGTTAAGAGTGTAATGGATGATATTGCCCCTCTGAAAGTCAGGAAAAAGAGTGGCAAACAAAAGGCACCATGGAGAAACTCAACAGCAGTTCAAATAATGAAAAGACAATGCAGAAAATATGAACGAAAGTGGCGGAAGACAAAACTTGTAGTCCATTATAACATCTATAAAGACAGCCTTCATGCTTTCAATGTTGAACTAGGCAAAGCTAGACAGACCTTCTTCTCAAATATTATAAACAAACACATAAACAACACGCGCACTCTTTTTGCTACTGTAGACAGACTAACAAACCCCCCGAGTCACATTCCCAGAGAAATGCTCTCAGACAGCAAATGCAGTGAGTTTGCTTCCTTCTTCTCAGAGAAAATCAAAAATATCAGAAAGGCGATCAGCACATCCTCTAGTTGCTCTGGGGTCAGTCAGATCAGACCAAACCCTCGGAAAATTACTATGTCTGATTTCGAAACAATTGACGGTAAAATTTTAGAAGACACAGTACAGCATCTTAAAACATCAACCTGCACCCTTGACGCACTCCCCACTTCTTTTTTCAAAAGTGTGTAAAACTGTTTAGAAGCAGATCTCCTAGAAGTGGTGAACTCCTCACTTCTCTACGGGACTTTTCCAACCGCCCTTAAAACTGCAATAGTTAAGCCTCTTCTGAAAAAGAGAAATCTGGATAACTCCATACTGAGCATCTACAGACCAATCTCAAATCTCCCCTTCATAGGCAAAATCATCGAAAAAGTTGTTTTCAATCAACTAAACAAATTCTTAAACTCAAACGGATTCTTTGACAATTTTCAATCTGGTTTCCGACCGCATCACAGCACAGAGACAGCGCTCGTAAAGATTATAAATGATATTGGCTTAAACACTGATACAGGCAAAACATCAATTCTGGTTCTACTCGACCTCAGTGCTGCATTCGACACTGTTGACCACAACATACTTCTAGACAGGCTGGAAAACTGGGTTGGGCTTTCTGGGATGGTCCTCAGATGGTTCCGGTCATACTTAGAAGGGAGAGGTTATTATGTGAGTATAGGAGACCATAAGTCTGAGTGGACGTCCATGACATGCGGAGTCCCACAAGGGTCAATTCTAGCACCTCTCCTGTTTAACCTGTATATGCTGCCACTGAGCCAAATAATGAAAAAGAACAATATTGCTTACCACAGCTATGCTGACGACACCCAGCTCTACTTAGCACTGTCACCTAATGACTACAGCCCCATTGACTCCCTGTGCAAATGCATTGATGAAGTTAACAACTGGATGTGCCAAAACTATCTTCAGTTAAACAAAGACAAAACTGAAATCATTACATTTGGAAACAAAGATGAAATTCTCAAGGTGAACGCGTATCTTGAGGCTAAAGGTCTGATAACAAAAAATCAAGTCAGGAATCTTGGTGTAATTTTGGAGTCAGACCTGAGTTTCAGTAGTCATGTCAAAGCAATAACTAAATCAGCATACTATCATCTGAAAAATATTGCAAGGATTAGATGTTTTGTCTCCAGGCAAGACTTAGAGAAACTGGTTCACGCTTTCATCACCAGTAGGGTGGACTATTGTAATGGCCTTCTCACCGGCCTTCCCAAAAAGACCATTAGACAGCTGCAGCTCATACAGAACGCTGCTGCCAGGATTCTGAGCAGAACCAGAAAATATGACCATATCACACCAGTCCTCAGGTCTTTACACTGGCTTCCAGTTACATTTAGAATCGATTTTAAAGTACTATTACTTGTTTATAAATCACTCAATGACCTAGGACCTCAATACATCGCAGATATGCTGATTAAATACAAACCCAACAGATCACTCAGATCAGCAGGATCAAGTCAATTAGAAATACCAAGAGTTCACACAAAGCAAGGAGAGTCTGCCTTTAGCTATTATGCCAGCCGTAGTTGGAACCGGCTTCCTGAACAGATCAGATGTGCTCCAACAGTAGCCACATTCAAATCCAGACTCAAAACACATCTGTTCAGCTGCGCATCTACTGAATGAGCATTGTGCCACTGTACGTCCGACTGATTGCACCTTATCTATGCATCATTTTTTTTAAATATATATACATATATATATATATATTTTTTATAACTGTTTTAGTTTACCTGTTCTTTTCTTTGGTTATCATCATTTTATTACTTTTAATTCTCTTTACATTGTTTACATTCTTTTTCTTATGCATTTTTCATCCCTATTTTAATTCCTTTCTATGTAAAGCACTTTGAATTGCCATTGTGTATGAAATGTGCTATATAAATAAACTTGCCTTGCCTTGCCTTGCCTTGCCATTCTATTTTTATTCACAATTTGTACAGTGTCCCAAACTTTTTGGAATCGGGTTTGTAAAACCAGCCTAACAAGTGGTTTAACAAACTTCCACAAACCTCACGTCAAGCACCTTTAGGCTGGTTTAAGTTGGATTTCGCAGCAGGGAACGGCTTAAATCTTTAAGCTCTCTTTAATTCGAGTGTAATATGAGTCGGGTAGCAGGAAAGGATAGGACGGAGAGATATTAGCATATGTTTACTGAGCTCATGTTCTTGTCTCGGCATCTCACCTCTCTCACATCGGTCTCCGCTGTAGCTGGGCAAACACAGACACACATACGAGTCCTCTTTATCGATACAGGTGCCGCCGTTCTCACAGGGATTCGACTGACAGTCGTCCACATCTGCAAGAACAACATCATAGAAACATCTCATTATTATTATATTATTATTATGCATAAAATCACTCATGTTTCACAGAAGAAAATTAGAGGAGTTCTCGGCTCTTCTATTAAATATTAACTAAGTCTCAGATGTTTCTCCTAAAGTTCCCTAGAAGAAATAAATTATACGCAGATATATATATATATATATATATATATATATATATATATAAAAATATTTTTGGGGGTTGAAAATACTAAAGTGCATATATATATATATATATATATATATATATATATATATATATATATATATATATATATATATATATATATATATATACAGGTCCTTCTCAAAAAATTTGCATATTGTGATAAAGTTCATTATTTTCCATAATGTAATAATAAAAATTAACATTTCATATATTGTAGATTCATTGCACACCAACTGAAATATTTCAGGTCTTTTATTGTTTTAATACTGATGATTTTGGCATACAGCTCATGAAAACCCAAAATTCATTCAATTTTGATCTAAAAAAATTTGCATATCATGAAAAGGTTCTCTAAACGAGCTATTAACCTAATCATCTGAATCAACTAATTAACTCTAAACACCTGCAAAAGATTCCTGAGGCTTTTAAAAACTCCCAGCCTGGTTCATTACTCAAAAAAAAAAAAAAAATATATATATATATATATATATTTTTTTTTTTTTTTTTTGAGTATATATATATTTATATTCCATTCCAGTGAGATTTGAGTATGCAAAAGGAGTCCGACAACCGCTGAAGATCTAATCTCACCATTATCGGGATATGAAGAAGATGAAGAAACTGAAAAAACTGAGACAAAATCCACAAGAACTGCCACAACATCTCCAAGACGCTTAAAAAAATGCTCACAGTATATATGCATAAATAGTATCATAAATTATTAATAAATTCTATAAACAATTAGAAAGAAATGTCAAGTAACACTGTGAATGTGAAATCTTGAAGAATAATTTTTTTATAGTATTTTCTTGTAAAATGTACTCTAACAATCCAACTTAGATTTTCTAATTTTCAACTTTGAGCTATTGTTTTAAAAAAAAATGATGGTTTTGTGTGATAAACAGACTGAAGCTGTTTTTCTCTTAATCTTTCTGTGTGTGTGTGTGTGTGTGTATATATATATTCACACAGATCATACATTCCTCTTCACACTATAACACAATACTATATTCCATATTGATTGATATATGTGCAGCATGATGTTTTAATTACCCATAATGCTCAGTGACTGTCGGGTCAGAGCGCTGGAGAGGAGAGCGATTACAGAATCCACTTGATATTCAAGAGTCTGTTTTCTGCTATATGTCATCATTTACATAAGTGTTATAATACAGGGATGATGCTAATGCTTTAATCTGCTTTTCTAATTAATGCTCTCTCTATATACATGATTATATCCAAAGTTATAATGGCAGTCCATGCATGAAGTAACTACACAGCACACACACTTCTTTCTATGTTTACTATGAATAGTTACACTACCATTTCAAAGTTTTGGGTGAATACAATTAAGCATTTTATGCTCACAAAGCAGCATTTATTTGATTAAAAATACATACTAAAATTGTGAAATATTATAACAATGTAAATCATCTGTTCTCTATGTGAATATATAGTAAAGTGATTTATTCCTGTGATCAAAGCTAAATTTATCATCATTCCTCCAGTCTTCAGTGTCATGATCCTTCACTAATCATTCTCAGATGAGGATCTGATGATCAACACACATTTAGGATTATTATCAATGATGAAAACAGCTCATGTTTTTGTGGAAACTGTGATACATTTTATTTTTTCAGGTTTCTATGATGAATATAAAGTTCTAAAGAACAGCATTTCTTTTAAATAGAATCTTTTGTCTCAATATAAATGTCTTTACTGTCACTTTTGATCAATTTAACGCATTCTTGCTGAATAACAGTATTAATGTTTTAAACTGTAATGTTTTAAGTATTATGTTTAAAATTAATGTTATTATAATGGATCATTAGAAACCTGATTACAACAGTTAACAGGTGTTATTTAAGCCTCTTTAACTGTGGTAAAACCAGTGTTCATATCTTGACAGATCACAGAGATATTAATTACACCTCCTGCACCTTTAATCGAATCAGCCAAGTGTAAAACAGAGCACAGCACATTTACATAATTGTACACTCATTCACAGTAATAAACTGTCAGAGTGTGTGAACAGCGTGGCAAAATATTTACAGAAGCAAGCAGTGCTGTCAGGATCCATTACAACCAGGAGAAAAGGATCATTCTGGGACGGAACGAGTACCCACACAAACACCAGCAGGCATCACATGACACATCCTCATGAAGAAACACACAAACGATTCATTACAACCACAGGTCAGAGACATCCTGAGCCAAACGAAGATCTAACTTCACCACAATCCCGTCTGACGTCTGCTCATGTCAGACGCGGTAAACCAGCTGAGGCATCTCGTCTGGAGCTCACGGTCTGATTCAAGCAGCACAGATGAATTCATGATTGGCTTTAAAAGAGTCCATATTATGCCCTTGAGTCTTGATTTTGATTTCAGGCTCTACTAGAGCAGGTTTCCCTGCTTGAATGTTGATTATTTCCTCATATTCTCCATTGCTGCAGCTCCTCTCTTCCCAGTCTGTCATTAACGCTCTGTTTAGTTCCTGTCTCTATTAAGCCCCGCCTTCTGAAAAGCACAATGTGCTCTGATTGGTCAGCTGGAGCAGTGTGCTGTGATTGGTCAAGCGCTTCCAGCGTGTTTGGGAAATGTACCGCCCCTTACCATAACCGCTAGTTTCAAAACACAACTAACTCAACCAGGCCCCGCCCCCTTTATTCTGCTTATTAATTATTTAAATGAGAAATATTGTGACGTGTTTGTTCCCGGAAGAAAACTCAAGACTACAATGGAGGGGTTTCAGGAGTTCAGAAATGTATTCAAAACCCACACAACCTTCTTGTGCCATATTTTAATATTGATGCGAGACAGTAAGATTTAAAAGCTGCAGCAGAGAAAAATATTTGAAGAAAGGGGTAGTCCTTCATATTGAGGTAGGTCTAAGGGCGGGGTTAGGGGTGGTCCTTTATAATGAGGTAGGTCTAGGGGCGGGGTAATGGGTGGTCCTTTATAATGAGGTAGGTCTAGGGGCGGGGTAATGGGTGGTCCTTCATAATGAGGTAGGTCTAGGGGCGGGGTTAGGGGGTGGTCCTTCATAATGAGGTAAGTTATGGTGCGGGGTTAGGGGTGGTCCTTCATAATGAAGTAGGTTATGGGGCGGGGTTAGGGGTGGTCCTTCATAATGATGTCGGTCTAGGGGTGGGGTAAAGGGAGTCCTTCATAATGAGGTAGGTTATGGGGCGAGGTTAGGGGTGGCCCTTCATAATGATGTCGGTCTAGGGGCGGGGTAAAGGGAGTCCTTCATAATGAGGTAGGTTATGGGGTGGGGTTAGGGGTGGTCCTTCATAATGATGTCGGTCTAGGGGCGGGGTAAAGGGAGTCCTTCATAATGAGGTAGGTTATGGGGCGGGGTTAGGGGTGGCCCTTCATAATGATGTCGGTCTAGGGGTGGGGTAAAGGGAGTCCTTTATAATGAGGTAGGTCAATGGGCGGGGTTATGGGTGGTCCTTTATAATGAGGTAGGTCTAGGGGTGGGGTTAGGGGGTGGTCCTTCATAATGAGGTAAGTTATGGTGCGGGGTTAGGGGTGGTCCTTCATAATGAAGTCGGTCTAGGGGCGGGGTTAGGGGGTGGTCCTTCATAATGAGGTAGGTTATGGGGCGGGGTTAGGGGTGGTCCTTCATAATGAAGTCGGTCTAGGGGCGGGGTAAAGGGAGTCCTTCATAATGAGGTAGGTTATGGGGTGGGGTTATGGTTGGTCTTTAATAATGAGGAAGGTCATGGGGCGGGGTTTTGGATGGTCCTTCATAATGAAGTCGGTCTAGGGGCGGGGTAAAGGGAGTCCTTCATAATGAGGTAGGTTATGGGACAGGGTTATGGGTGGTCCTTTATAATGAGGAAGGTCATGGGGCCGGGTTATGGATGTTCCTTCATAATAAGGTAGGTTTAGTGGTGGAAAATAGTTTCTACACAAAATGTTGTTGTATCTACAGTATATTAAATAGCAAAGTATGGTGCTAGCAACCCCTAATGATGAAGACCCCTAACTGATAATACAGTTAAAAAACACAAGTAAAGAGAGACGTGTGGATTTCAGCATGGGGAAAAAGGAAGCGGTTCAGAGTCATTGAGCGTCTGTCACAGGCCTGTGTAAGCGCTTTACAGCTCTCGGATTACTCACAAAGATCTGGAGACTGTTTATAGGGCATTAATGCAGACATTTCCCAATATAGCAAACACTTTTGAGGCTCAACATTTGTCAGGCTTGCAAAAAAGTTGTCACCAGAGGAGCTTGAAAAGATAAAGTTGAAAGTCTTAAAAGTTTGTGTAACGGCATCAGACGCAAAGTCCCAAACGTCTGCTGCTTCAGTCAGACTCATAAACTTAAAATGGAAGTTGTAAGGTTTTAAGTGGATATCAGACGAGCAGAGGATCATCGGAAGGCTGTATCCTGAGCTCAGGATTTTTTAAGCAACTTAATGCGTGACGATTCAAGCGTTGTGTTCATCACACCATTTCATGGCTCTTTAAATATGACTGGAAGAAAATTAAGCCTGATGAAAACTTGAATAAGCTGAATAGCATGAAGCCTCTCAAGAACACATTTCATCATAAAATTAAATTAAAGTTAACAGAGATATTATTTTCATAATAATTAAGCATTCCTCCACAGATTCATTAATGTAAAATGGAAAAATATTAATACATACATATACAATTTAAATTAATATATTTGTATTACTGCAATACAGTAATTTTAGAGTAATATGAGAATCACTGAGGCAAACAGGAATTACAAAAGAATTACAAAATGTAAAAAAAAATGACAAAAAAGGGTGGGAAAAAAAGTCTAATAATTACTGTCGAAATGTTTATATATATAAAACATTATGACCACTGACAGGTGAAGCGAATAACACTGATGATCTCTTCATCACGGCTCCTGTTAGTGGGTGGGATATATTAGGCAGCAAGGGAACATTTTGTGCTCAAAGTTGATGTGTTAGAAGCAGGAGAAATGGGCAAGCGTAAGGATTTGAGTGAGTTTGGCCAGATTGTGACGGCGAGACGACTGGGTCAGAGCATCTCCAAAACTGCAGCTCTTGTGGGCTGTTCCCGGTCTGCAGTGGTCAGTATCTATCAAAAGTGCTCCAAGGAAGGAACAGTGGAGAACCGGCCACAGGGTCATGGGCGGCCAAGGCTCATTGATGCACGTGGGGAGCGAAGGCTGGCCCGTGGGGTCCGATCAAACAGACGAGCTACTGGAGCTCAAACTGCTCCAGAAGTTAATGCTGGTTCTGATAGAAAGCTGTCAGAATACACAGAGCAGCTCAGTTTGAGGCGTATGGGGCGGCATAGCCGCTGACCAGTCAGGGTGACCTCTGACCCCTGACCCCGCTGAAAGCACCAACAGTGGCACGTGAGCATCAGAACTGGACCACGGAGCAATGGAAGAAGGTGGCCTGGTCTGAGGAATCACATGTTCTTTTACATCACGTGGATGGCCGGGTGTGTGTGTGTGGCTTACCTGGGGAACACATGGCCCCAGGATGCACTATGGGAAGAAGGCGAGCCGGCGGAGGCAGTGTGATGCTTTGGCTCTTCCAGCAGGATAATGCTCCTGACACAAAGCACAAATGCTTCAGGAATGGTTTGAGGAGCACAACAACCAGTTTGAGGCGTTGACTCGGCCTCCAAAGTCCCCAGATCTCAATCCAGTCAAGCATCTGTGGGATGTGCTGAACAAACAAGTCCGATCCATGGAGGCCCCACCTCGCAACTTACAGGACTTAAAGGATCTGCTGCTAACATCTTGGTGCCAGATACCACAGCACACCTTTAGAGGTCTAGTAGAGTCCATGCCTTGACGTGTCAGGACTGTTCTGGCAGCCAGATTGGTGTATATATATATATATATATATTAGTGGTGGGCCGTTATCGGCATTATTGTGCTGCGTTAACGTGAGACTCTGATCAGGTGATAAAAAAATAACAGCATTAATCTATTCTCAAAGTTAGGTTGGGAGCTGGGTCTATACCAGCGTTTCCCAACCGGGGTGCCTTCGGCAGAATTCAGATGAGACATTTTAATCTGGATTAATCTAGATTTAATTTCAAAAGAAAATCTAGATTAATCTAGATTAAAAAAATTAATCTATGCCCACCTCTAATATATATATATATATATATATATATATATATATATATATATATATATATATATATATATATATATATATATATATATATATACACATACACACAAACACACTGTAAATATACATCCCTATAAAGAGATGAATTCACCCTAAACATCACATTAAATCTGTGAACAGTGGCTCTACACACTTGATTTCCATGATCAGTCACGTTGATATTCGCCAGTAGGAGGAAAACTCCCCCCCTACAGTCATATGCTGCTTCCTAAAGACTTACAAGGTACTTCTGCTCTACATGAATATTTGAATATTTGGCTCATACATAATGCAAACCGGGAGCCGCTCCGCAAGCGATGCGTATCTACAGGAGCTAAAGCCAGTGAGCCTCTAAAGTGTTCATGTCTTCACACACATTCTGCTCACAGAAACAAATCATGCGCAGATTAACAGCGGATTACTGCACATATCCAGTAGAGCCTCGGAGAGAGGAAACACGTCTGAGAACAGATCTAAACACTGTCTTTCTTCAGGGAAAAACAAAGGAGGAAAGTGAATGCTCAGAGGAAAGAAAGCTAATACACCTATGACCAATCAAACACACTCATCTAAAGCAATCAGCCTTTTCATTTCATTATCATAAAATCACAAACTGAGTTAGCATCGAGCTTCATCTCATGACTCTCAAAATAAACCCGTCAACCTTCCCTTGACCTCTGACCCCCAAACACACACATCAGTGTCTCAAATGATGGACTACGTGACCTCTGACCTCCATATTGGCAGCTGTTAAACAGAGCGTTTCATTAGAAAAAACCCTTCTGAAAGAAATGGCACCTAATTATTATTTAAACCTTAAATTATTAAAAGTGATTGAAATTGCTGAAAAATAGCTTAAATAAAATACATATTAGATAAAAAAACTTAAAATGAAAATTAGAAATGTTCCTTTGGTACAAAAAATGTATAAGTACAAAAAATGAGTAAAAAAAGCTACAAATATTAACATTTTTACATACCACAAACTAATAAAGATGAAAAAAGCACATAACAAATATACTAAAACTAGAAATATTCCTTAGGCAACTAATTGACATAAGAATAACGCTAAGAATATAAATATTTTAAACACCACAGACTAATAAAAAATAATAATAAAAAAGTCAATAAAAGCTGAAAATATGTTTTAAAAATGTTAGTTACCTTTTTTAGGTTTTAAAATGTTACAGCTACTTTTAAATGTTTTAAAAATGTAACAGTTACTTTTGAACATTTTAAAAAGTTACAGCTACTTTTGAATGTTATCTGAACTTCCTAAAAATGTCCAACAAATGTCCAACTACAACATTTCAAAAGAAGTGTGACAAACGTGCCGAGCCTCGATCAGCGTCGCCCTGGAAACAGACCGGATGGACCTGCACCTGCTCGGCATGGGCTGAGCGGTCACAGGTGCTACTCATCCGGCACCCGCTTCATAAGCGGCAGAGACAGACAGCACGGTGAGAGATGTCTCCAGAAGACTCGGCTAACTCTTTTCTCCACTATTCCCCCAGAGAGCAGCGTGTGACCGCCAGCCCACCAGCACAAGAGGTGACCACGGACCCACACCGCCCTGCACCCGGAACACAGCACAGAGAGCGACCAGCCGAGCACCGAGCACCACCGACTTCACCACTTTTCACCCCAAACCCTCAATAAAATCCACCCTTCGGGGAACTCACCTGCACTATCGTGTCGTGTGCTTCTTCACCCCGTCACAAGAAGGGAAAAAAAGTTACGTTTTTGTATTTAGGTTTTTGAGAACATTACAGTCCCTGACAAAAGTCTTGTCGCTTGTGTACAAATTGACCTAAAGTGCCGGTGAAATATATTTCTAATCAAGATATTTTTACAAGAAATGGCTCATTTTAATCCCACCAGCTTTTGTGATAATGTTTCAGTGAAAAACTAAACTTTCAAAAAGTATTCTAATATTCACAGCTTGGTAAAGCCCATTGAGTCGATTTTTGCAAAGACATAAGTGTTGTCACCTTGTCATATGAGCTTCGCTTGTGACTAATAATGGATCAATTAGGTCTCAAGTGTGTATAAAAAGAACCCCAGTACGCTAGACCTTCACATCAACTGCAACTAGACCTCTGCAAACATGCCTAAGATTCACCCTGAGACTAAAGTTTTGATTATCAAGAGGCTGAAGACCAGATCCACTGCTGATGTGGCAGACACCTTCAATGTGTCTCAGCGTCAAGTACAGAGGATAAAAAAAAGATTTGAAGAGACTGGAGACGTTTTTGACAAGCCCAGGTCAGGCAGACCCCGCAAGACAACTGCTCGAGAGGACCGTTTGTTGGCTCGAAAATCCAAGGCCAGCCCATTTTCCACTGCAGCAGAGCTCCACGAGACCTGGTCACCTGAAGTCCCTGTGTCAACCAGAACAGTTTGTCGGATTCTGTCTCGAAATGGCCTCCATGGTCGAATCAGTCCCCAGAAGCCAGCACTAAACAAAAGACAATTGAAAAACCGTGTGGCATTTGCCAAGGCCCACAGCCTGCTAAAAGGATGGACGCAGGAAAAGTGGCAGAAGGTGGATTTTTCAGATGAATCTTCTGTTGAATTACACCACAGTCGCCGCAAATATTGCAGGAGACCTACTGGTGCCCGAATGGGTCCGAGATTCACCCAGAAAACAGTGAAGTTTGGTGGCGGAAAAATCATGGTCTGGGGTTACATCCAGTATGGGGGTGTGCGAGAGATCTGCAGGGTGGAAGGCAACATCAATAGTCTAAAATACCAAGAAATCTTAGCTACCTCTTATTCCCAACCATAAAAGAGGCCAAATTCTGCAGCAGGACGGTGCTCCATCGCATACTTCCATCTCCACATCAAAGTTCCTCAAGGCGAAGAAGATCAAGATGCTCCAGGATTGGCCAGCCCAGTCACCAGACATGAACATCATTGAGCATATGTGGGGTAGGATGAAAGAGGACGCATGGAAGACGAAACCAAAGAATATTGATGAACTCTGGGAGGCATGCAAGACTGCTTTCTTAGCTATTCCTGAAGACTTCATCAATAAATTGTATGAATCCTTGCCAAACCGCATGGATGCAGTCCTTCAAGCTCATGGAAGTCATACAAGATATTACATTTGGATCTCACAGCGCCACAACTTAATTTGCTGACATATTTTTGTATTTGCAGTAAATTTGTTCCATTTCTGTATAGGCGACAAAACTTTTGTCTTGCCAAAATTTGACCTTTCTGTCTTGATTAAATGATAAATATTTTTTCGGTGAAAATTATGTATTTCAGTGCATTAAACATCATTTGGGAGGGTTTTAGCTTTTCATATGAGCTATTTCTAACACCAATGAATTAATTAAAAGTCAGGTTAATATCAGGTATTTCTAGAAAATAGATAAGCGACAAGACTTTTGTCAGGGACTGTAGATAACTGTGATTACCGTAACTGGAAGAATGTTTGTTCATAACTTTGAAAGAACCTTGTCATAACGTAAGCTGGGCAAATGTGTTAAATGCACTTCTTTAATGATCTGTGATAATGATCTTTAATGATGAGCTGGTCGCCGTGTTCTTTCTGTAAGAGCAGCTCCACAGAAGAAATAAAGTCACACCGATTCGGATCCCCATGAAGGTGAGAAAACGGTCATTTTCTGGGTGAAATATCTCTTTAAAGTCTTGATTAGCTCACCGATTTCACAGCTCTCTCCTGCGTATCCCTGCGGACAGAAGCAGCGGAAAGCCTCTCCGTGAGGAAGACACGTCCCTCCGTGCAGACATCTGCATCTGTCGTCCTCTGCAAAACACACACACACACTGGAGGTGATCCATCAGCATCTGTCTGTGATTATACAGCCGAGTGAAAGCCATGCTCGCCCTCGTGTCAGCGAGATGAAGGAGTCCAGGGTTACAAACATCATTTATCTTGCATTAAAGCGCTGGATTTGTAATGAGCAATAATAACAGTGATGCTTGACTTAGCACTAAACAGCGGTTTAGCATTTAAATACAGTATTTGTTTACAGTGTGTGTAATTAATCAAAATCACAGCCAATCGTGATATGGATTATGGTATCAAATAGCAAAGGTTGTGATTTGTGCTGCGTGAAGAACAACGCTTTAAGAGCTCGATGATGTAGCGTTTCAAAATGAAGAAATTAAGAAAGCCACACATTTTCATTTTGTATTTTTACCGTTTTTACATATTGTATTATATTTTTATATTTATAGTTTTTATATTCTCTACTCATAAATAAAAATATATATTATTTTATATATATATATATATATATATATATATATATATATATATATATATATATATATATATATATATATATATATATATATATATAAAGTAATATTTGTTATTTTGAACCCCTCCACCTGATGAACCACACCTGTCCTGCCTGTCCTGAGATTATTTGTAGTTAAACTACGTTTTGAACTTCATTCATCTGTATTCGTCCTGCACACATCCGTGACAATCAGCGCTTCATCTCCACAGAAATAATAACCAGTATTTATTTATAGAGCGATAGCAAATGGAGGTCTACTCGCATTAAGGACATATTTTAGACAGCGCTCTGGTCTATTATTGTGGCATCATCAGTTTTAGATTCACTCCGTAAAAGATGAGCTGTGATTGGTCACATGTCAGTCAATGAAAGTGTGCAGAGTGTGTGTGTGCTCACTGAGGCCTGTAATGGGTTTCAGAGAACAGCTTGTTTCACCACTGACCTGCACTGGGACAAACACACACACAGAGAGAGAGAGAGTATAATACTACGGAGCCCCTAAAGGGACGTGGTGGAGGAATTTTTTTAGGTGTTGCGTTCCCTCGCAAAGACATTTGCGTTCCCTCGCAAAACTTTGCATTCCCACGCAAATATCTTTGCGAGGGAACGTAAAAGGTTTAGGAAAAAAAATACCTCCCCACCTAAAAAAATTCCTCCACCACGTCCCTTTAGGGGCTCCGTATAATACAAATATTGCAATATAATACAAATACAATTATGAATGTCTTTTTTTCACAGATGCAAGAAAGTCATACAGGATTAAATCAGTATGGATATTTTCTCTGTTAGTCTTTGTCTTTTCCTCTCTCTCTCTCTCTCTCTCTCTCTCTCTCTCTCTCTCTCTCTCTCTCATTGATGGCCTTTACAAACTCTCTTGGATGCACTCAAGTTCTGTTGTCATGGTAACTGTGCTGAGAGCGGCCTGTCAATCATCCTCTCGCTCCACAGGCCACGCCCCCTCAGCAAGGCAGCATTATGATTTAAGGTCACTTCAGCCCTAATTGGTTTGTTGGGTGTTTTTACCACAAATGCAAATGAGCCACTATAAGATACTGTACACAGAGAACTTTATGCAACATTATATCATTGTTAATAATCACCTCTCACCTCTGCAGTTGCCCTCTTAACTTCAGAAAGCGGAGCGATATGCAAATATTGCATAATGAGAGAAAGAAATGGGGTAAAGAATAACCCATCGTCAGGCGGATTTCATTCAGTGCAAATTCACATCATCACACGATCACAACAGCAGCGATTTTAATCTAACACTTCAGATATTATTAACACACTGCTTATAAATAATACATATGCCATCATTTACACAAAAACCCAAGATAAAAATGTCACTTTAATAAATGCAATATTTAATATAAAAAAGATAACATTTTCTTGCCTTTCGAAATAAAAATGTGTGTTATTTAAGAATCATTGATATACTATTATAAATCTTTTAATCTTTTTAATATTTATAATTTTCCAGTTTTTACTCTATGACTGTTACATTACTAGTAATTTTGTGGGTGTTTAAATAAATTAAACTGAGAAATGTTGTCAAGTAGCTGAATAAAATAAGGTTGTTTTTTATATTTCATTTTAACAAAATAATTTTAAATGGGCTATATATATATATATATATATAAAATTATTAATATAATATAAAATATTATATTATATCTTGAAATATATATATTTATATGTTTTTATAATATTTTATTTTAATATATAATAAAATATTTTATATGATAATAAAATAATAATAATAATAATTTATATTATATTAATAATATATTTTTTAAGGGAAAAAATGCTTTTAGTTTATAGGCAGTTGTATATCAGTGTCTCATTGCTAGTTAAACATTACTGTTAGTCAGAGTTAGTTATAAGAGTGCGTTATAAATTAAATCTATTATTATTATTATTATTATTATTATTAATATCTGAACACATCCATGCATTAAACATCAGTCCTGTCCATCTGCACTGCACACAGGACTGAGATTGACAGGTGATGTCACACTGAAGGTCGCGCACACACACACACACACACACACACACACACACACACACACACACACACACACACACACACACACACACACACACACACACACACACACACACACACACACACACACACACACACAAACAGAGCCCCTAAACCTACCCATCACAGGAAACTCTCTGCATTATTACATTTTCAAAAAAAAAAACATAATTTAGTATGTTTATGAATCAATTTATTGTGGGGACATTTAGACAATGTAATATAAAGTACACACACATAAGCACACGCACACACACACACACACACACACACACACAAACACACACACACACACACACACACACACACACACACACACACACACACACACACACACACACACACACACACACACACACACACAGGGGTGTAGCACCAAATGTTGGGCCCCGGTCACAGAACCAAGTTGCGGACCTCTAACAACTATGTCAGTTTGTCATGTTAATATTATGGATTATCAAAATATATTTGTGGGCCCCACAATTTTTATTTTTAGTGGAGATAAATATTACATTCTTAACAAAAATATATATAATTATTACATAGCACATACCAACATTTTCTGGGAACAGACGAGTGACTGAACAGCCGTTACAAAAAGAGAAAATTGTCTGTGTAGATTGGTCGATAAATCATTTATTTCATATAATTGGAAAAACAACAACTCCACAACAATTCAATTAATATTCATGAGCATAGCTTTATATTGTGTCTCTGCACTTTTTAAATGATTCTGAAAAGTGATTTGGAAACACCAGGCCGCACGCTGGTCAATGAAATGCAATAATTATGTGTTTATTAATTATATTGGCTTGGTTTCACGCCAGACAATCAGCACAGCTAGTGTGAAATCTACTTGTCCATTCTGACGTCCAAATATTCCTAACCTCCCATAATCTCTCAGTATAAGCAAATCTGTGGGTGTTCATTAATATTCATGCATCCATATGAATATTCATTTGGGTGAGCTCTCCGCCCAAAGCACACACTCATCACATAATTACAGCCAACAAGAGTCTCTCTCCTGCACCTGGACGTCCACACACCTGCCATTCCTGATTCAATGAGGATTAAAGCTCTCATCTGCTGTAAATACGGGGCAGTCATCAGGACACGCTCTCAAAACAGGAACAACATCCTGATGGATGAAATTAAGCTACAGAAATATATGGAAAAAATCAGACTAAGTCATCAAATCTAAAGTAAGTCCCGCCTTCTAATCCAACAGCCAATCAGTGAAGGCCTCTTCATCATGCTCAGCATTTTCTCTTCACCATAAAAAATGCTGGGTTATAAACAACCCAAATTGGGTTGAAAATGGACAAACCCACCGATTGGGTTCAATGTTTGCCCAACCTGCTGGGTAGTTTTACTTAACTCAACTATTGTTTGAAAATCATTGTATTGCTTGCTTAAAATGAAACCAAAGTATGTTGGAAATTAACATGTATTAATATGTTTAATAAACCAACATTATTAATAAGCTTAATGAATAATAATTAAACAATAAACATTTATTAAATTGCTAATTAATGTTCACCTTTTGATTATTATTGTCTCTACTAATTATGTGTCTGATTTTTTATTTCCAACCTAGCATTTTGCACATCAACCTGACATATAGAGTTCTTAGCAGTTTTATGAAAGAAACAACTTTTATGACAACATTCGTGTCATGATTTTATTACTGACTGCCAATAATCTTCTGTATTTCCACATTCAAAAGATGACTGACAGCCCAAATAGCCAATCAAATCCCGTCACTGAGAAAGCATTGTTGCTCATCATCTGTCAGGCTTTAAAGTGTACTACAGACAGTGTTGGGCAGTAGCGTCGCTACAAGTAGTGACGCTACTAGCTTAACTACATTTTTCAGTAGCGTGCTGGTAGCGTCGCTGTTTTCTCAATGAAATAGCTTTTCAGTAGCGAAGCTCTTCTGTTGATCAAGTAGTGCGGTAGCGTCCACAACAGGCTAACGTTACATTTTCTCAAGCATTTCTGAGGATCAAGCTCAAATTGGAAACACAACTGATAAGAACGCGGATATACTTCACTTTCTACGTTCCTTTCTGCCTCGCGCAGACGCGCACAGATGCGTGCGCGAGCCTTTCAAAGACACGCACAGATGCGCACGCGAGCCTTTCAAAGACACGCACAGATGCGCACGCGAGCCTTTCAAAGTACTCCTTTGGCAGTGAGCATGAAAAGACCTATTTTTTTACGGTCTATGGTAAAGACGGGATAGGCGCGTGCACATTCGCGCACATCATCTAGTTTATGTTTTTTTTTCCCTAGCGCTCAATTCGCTGTTGCACGCGCATCATCCGCGCGGTGACAAAAGAGAAAATGCAAAGTTTTAAAATCTATTGTGTCTCTTGTTAAAAGTATCGGGGTCCAGCCTAGCCACCTCTTGATATGAATGAATGAACGAAACTTGTTTCATGTGTGTGGGAGACACACACACACACACACACACACACACACACACACACACACACACACACACACACACACACACACACACACACACACACACACACACACACACACACACACACACGTCGTGTTTCCATGTTTTATGGGGACTTTCCATAGGCGTAATGGATTTCATACTGTACAAACTGTACATCCTATCCCCCTACACTGCCCCTGCCCCTAAACCTACCCAACACACGAAACATTCTGCATCTTTACTTTCTCAAAAAAACTCCTGTGTGATTTATAAGATGTTTTCCTCTTGGGGACCTAAAAATGTCCCCATAAGGACAAGGATTTCGGATATTGCTATCTTTGTGGGGACATTTTGGCCATTTTATGGGGACACCCCATAACGTAGGGATTACCAGGTCTCTCACACACACACACACACACACACACACACACACGCACACACACACACACACACACACATACACACACATACACACACATACACACACACACACACACACACACACACACACACACACACACACACACACACACACACATACACACATACACACACACACACACACAGGTTGTTTTGTTTTTTGCCATGTTGGTACTGTTTGGAGCAGGTCTTAATTATTTTGCTACTGTACTTTCTGGACTGGACTTTTTTTGTACAAGTTGAGTTGTAAATTAACTTACAGTTTGTCCTGCAAAAGTGCCCAAGTCTAAATTGAGCATAAATGCAAACACAAAGTTGTGTATGCATATCATACACACACAGATGAACATATATACACACACACACACACACACACACACACACACACACACACACACACACACACACACACACACACACACACACACACACACACACACACACACACACACACACTCTCTCTCGCGACACCAGGGGCCTATTGCACAATACTAGGATAAGGGATGAAGCTGGGATATTTTGGTGATCCTGGCTCAATTTATCCACTATTATGCAGTTATCTTTCATTATCACTATCGTTCTTGGTACGAGTTTGCCTTTAGGGTATGTTTACATGACAGCTGTGTACTAAATTTTGCATAAAAATGACAAGATCACCAAGATATCCCGGCTCAGATCCCTTATCCTAGTTTTGTGCAATAAGCCCCTGGTTTTGTTAATATTTTGGATCACATGTTTTTGTTGCTGAATTGATTTCAGACAGTTTTTGTATAACAAAATAAAATATGTCTATATGCTTGACTTTTATTGATCACTAAAAGCATTGATTGGAATGAAGTGGGTTCAATATAAAATTAAATAAATAAAAAGTAGCTTAGATGTAGTAAACTACTTTTGTCAAGTTGCAGTAGCTTAGCTTGCTACATTTCCCAGGGGGTTAGCTTCAGTGTAGTGAAGCTTAATTTAACGGAGCTTAGCTCACTACATTTTCCAAGTAGCTTGCCCAACACTGACTACAGATCTTCAATTTTGGCAAATTTCTTTGATTTATGGTAAGCAGGTGTTGTTATGGAACATGTACATGTAGCCCTGGCTATAAACACTGTGATACATGCAGCGGATTGTTCTTTATGTAATAATCTATGTCGATTTTTTATCAGTCCCTATTCAAATAAACAACAAATAAATAAATAAATGTATTTCAGATAAGAATGCAATTTTGTTCGTTCCGTTCCCGAAATCAGCCAGTAATCTGTGAAAAAGCCTTGAATCAGACTTGAACTCGTTCTGAAGAGATTCAGCTCTTGAGTCACTCGTTTTCATCATTAAAAAGATAGTTTGGACAGATTTCATTAACACTATGCAATTTTGATTATATTGAAAATTTGAGGAAGATATTTCCTTTATTTTCTTCCGAAATACAGTTAGAGTGAACTCAGTATACTAAATGCAATTATACAGATGAATAAACCCAATATGCTGTTAAAATATGATTAATCACATCCAAAATTAAAGTTTGTGTCTACATAATATATGTTTGAGTGTTTTGTATAATTATTATGCATGAATACACACACACACATGCGTGTATACTGTATATTTAAGCAATATTTTTATGTATATGTTAATATATATTTATATTATTTATATTATATAGAAATATAAATATGTGACCCTGGACCACAAAAACACAAAAGTCTTAAGGGTCAATTATTTATTAATTATACTTCAAAAATAAGCTTTCCATTGATGTGTGATAGGTCAATATTTGGCCAAGATATGACTGAAATGATAAAAATCTGGAATCTGAGGATGCAAAAAAAAAAAAATCTTTAAAGGTGTCCAAATGAAGACCTCAGGAAGGCATATTACTACTAATAATATTTGTTTCACATATATTTACAGTAGGAAATGTACACAATATCTTTACGGAACATGATCTTTAATATACTAAAGGAAATGTTTTGAATAATGGTCATTAGTTAACATAAACTAACCTTGAGCAGTTCATTTGTTACTGTATTTGTTCATCTTTGTTAACATTAGTTAATAAAAATACAGCTGTTCATAGTTTGTTCATGTTAGTTCACAGTGCATTAATGTTAACAAGATTTTAAAAATGCATTAGTAAATAATGAAATTAACATTAACAAAGATAAATAAATGCTTTATAAGTGTAGTTCATCATTAGTTAATGTTAACTAATGACCATTATTCTCAGAGGTGGACAAATTACACAACTCTATTACTTGAGTAAAAGTACTGCTGGTCAAATATTACTCCGTTACAAGTGAAAGTTGTAAAAATAGAGTTTTACTGGAGTTAAAGTACAGAAGTATTTGTTTTCAAAAGTACTTAAGTATCAAAGTAAATTTCCTTTTTTATGCCAATGCATTATTTTATTATAGTTGTATAAATGAACACTGTCATTATGGTTTAAGCCAGTCAGTGACGCTCCATCTGACATACTAGCATACGACTAACTTAAACTCATTTAAATACTTATATATACAAGTTACAAAGTCCTTTACAAAGCTGCTGTCAGTTTAAGGCTGAATGCACAGATCCAATACACTGATACACATCTGATATTCTCCCAACTTTACTCTTCTCTTTCTCCCAGACGTTTATATTTTTAATATTTTATAAGACATGCACCAAGTGAATGCCAACTAAACTAATCTTGATTTTTTTTTTTTTAACTGAAACATACTTTTAAAGTATGGCTATGGGTGCACACACTTGTGCCTAAGAACCGTCTTCTTCCATTTTGCTATGAACTGATCAGTGTTCAAAAAAAGTTGGGGAAATGTATATGACCCTATAAGAGTGATTCCCGACAGACTGTCTGAAACAACAACAGCAAAAAACCTTTTAAAGATGGAAAAAATCATCCTCCAACTTTCAGAGCTGCTGCAGAAACGACTTTCGACCTTGATAGAAATGTAGTGGAGTAAAAAGTACGATATTTGTCTTTCAAATGTAGTGAAGTTAAAGTCATAAGATTCCAGAAAAAATAATACTCAAGTAAAGTACAGATACTCAAAAAGTGTCCTTAAGTACAGTACTCGAGTAAATATGTTTAGTTACTGTCCAGCTCTGATTATTCTAAAGTGTTACCAAAACTTTTGACCTGTACAATTTGTTGGCTATTGCCATAAAATATACCCGTGAGACGCATTACTGGTTTTGTGCTCCAGGCTTACAAATTTTATATATAATTATACACACAACACACACATACAGTCTTGTTCAAAATAATAGCAGTACAATGTGACTAACCAGAATAATCAAGGTTTTTCGTATTTTTTTTATTGCTACGTGGCAAACAAGTTACCAGTAGGTTCAGTAGATTCTCAGAAAACAAACAAGACCCAGCATTCATGATATGCACGCTCTTAAGGCTGTGCAATTGGGCAATTAGTTGAATTAGTTGAAAGGGGTGTGTTCAAAAAAATAGCAGTGTGGCATTCAATCACTGAGGTCATCAATTTTGTGAAGAAACAGGTGTGAATCAGGTGGCCCCTATTTAAGGATGAAGCCAACACTTGTTGAACATGCATTTGAAAGCTGAGGAAAATGGGTCGTTCAAGACATTGTTCAGAAGAACAGCATACTTTGATTAAAAAGTTGATTAGAGAGGGGAAAACCTATAAAGAGGTGCAAAAAATGATAGGCTGTTCAGCTAAAATGATCTCCAATGCCTTAAAATGGAGAGCAAAACCAGAGAGACGTGGAAGAAAACGGAAGACAACCATCAAAATGGATAGAAGAATAACCAGAATGGCAAAGGCTCAGCCAATGATCACCTCCAGGATGATCAAAGACAGTCTGGAGTTACCTGTAAGTACTGTGACAGTTAGAAGACGTCTGTGTGAAGCTAATCTATTTTCAAGAATCCCCCGCAAAGTCCCTCTGTTAAAAAAAAGGCATGTGCAGAAGAGGTTACAATTTGCCAAAGAACACATCAACTGGCCTAAAGAGAAATGGAGGAACATTTTGTGGACTGATGAGAGTAAAATTGTTCTTTTTGGGTCCAAGGGCCACAGGCAGTTTGTGAGACGACCCCCAAACTCTGAATTCAAGTCACAGTACACAGTGAAGACAGTGAAGCATGGAGGTGCAAGCATCATGATATGGGCATGTTTCTCCTACTATGGTGTTGGGCCTATTTATCGCATACCAGGGATCATGGATCAGTTTGCATATGTTAAAATACTTGAAGAGGTCATGTTGCCCTATGCTGAAGAGGACATGCATTTGAAACGGTTGTTTCAACAAGACAATGACCCAAAACACACTAGTAAACGGGCAAAGTCTTGGTTCCAAACCAACAAAATTAATGTTATGGAGTGGCCAGCCCAATCTCCAGACCTTAATCCAATTGAGAACTTGTGGGGTGATATCAAAAATGCTGTTTCTGAAGCAAAACCAAGAAATGTGAATGAATTGTGGAACTCCATGCCACACAGATGTCAAGCAGTTTTAAAAAACTGTGGTCATACAACTAAATATTAGTTTAGTGATTCACAGGATTGCTAAATCCCAGAAAAAAAAAAATGTTTGTACAAAATAGTTTTGAGTTTGTACAGTCAAAGGTAGACACTGCTATTTTTTTGAACACACCCCTTTCAACTAATTGCCCAATTGCACAGCCTTAAGAGCGTGCATATCATGAATGCTGGGTCTTGTTTGTTTTCTGAGAATCTACTGAACCTACTGGTAACTTGTTTGCCACGTAGCAATAAAAAATATACTAAAAACCTTGATTATTCTGGTTAGTCACATTGTACTGCTATTATTTTGAACAAGACTGTATATGATGTAAACACAAACTTAATTAATCGTTTGACATCACTTATTTGTATATGCATACTTTGCAATAAACCTTTGTTTTTAAATTGTGTCATCCGCAATGCTCCATTGTAGTTCTTTCCCTCACTAAATCCGTTAAGATCACAGAATTTCCTTTTTTGCTTCAAATCAAGTTTGTAATGCTGGGATGCTCCTCGTAGCTGGTTGTTTGGTTCAAAGCTTATAATGCTTGAAAATCCCTATGGGAAAAATGAATGGAGCAAATACTTCCAGATCCGACTCAGCTGTAAAGTGGGCGAATGCACTTTATTAGATTAGCTGTACTTGAAAACATAATCACATCCACCATTGAGGTCCCCGAGGTATTCAGTGTTTTTTTTCGAGGAGTGAGTTGTGAAATTATTCCCTAATATGAACTCTACAGGGATATTGCACAATGCCTTTCTCATGAGCTTCCTCATTGGTCTAATAGCACTGGTCAATGTCCAAATATTTCAGATGACTAATCAAATTAATGTAGTAGGCTTACACTTTATTTAAAAGTGCTGGATAAGATGCAAGTACATAGTGTTTTTTACATTTTTACCTTATTTTTATGTCTGGTTAAAAATCTGACCTAAATTATAAGCATTTTAAAATACGTACAATCAGGCAGAAGATTTGTTCTGGCTCAACATCATAAATGGCAGCCTTTGTTATAAAAATATAATTACAATTAGTATCTCTAGCAGTACAAATATTCTTCAAATACTCCATATAAGTATTAAGTAAAGTACAAATAAATAAATCAATGCGATGGTTCTGTTGCCGAGAAACTCTTTAAGTGGTCACGAAGCAGCATCTGAGTGTCACTGACATCATCACGAATATTTAAATGAGACCTCCCCAAATGAGGTCATCCAGACTGGGAACACCCCCTTTAAAAAGGCCTGTTTTATTTGTTTTCCTTCACATTTAGCGAGTTCCTCTTCTCTTGTCGGTATTACTTTTCATGCACGGCAACATATGTCCTGCATACTACTTATAAAGTTACTCCAATATATATTTTTTCTACTTTGAGCATAAATAAGTAAGTTATAGTCATTCAAGATCTCCAGCTTAACACTCACAGTACTACTGGTTGAAATACATCATATGTTATATTCATTGTATTATAAATAAAATATCTATGTAAGAGTTACATCATTACATAAAAGGCTTTTCCAGGAAATAACGAAAATAATAAAGCATTAGACATAATATATTAGCTAAATATGTCAAACAATGAGGTAGGGTAACTGCTGTGTTATAGCTGTGCCTCCCATGCTGGAGACCCACAGTTTAAATCCCGCTCGCAGCAGGTCAAGTAGGACCGGTTACATTTGGTGCCGTGACCCAGATGGGAGTAGAGGTTAGATTGGGCTCAAAAAATCAAGGCTGACCCTACCCGAGCCCGTGCAGGTTGTGTTCGAGCCCGGCCTGGCCCGAAACATTAACTTTAATTATGAGCCCGAGCCCGATTTAAACCCGACCATTGTTCAATACGTGGGCGTTTTGACGAGAACGAGCCTGTAATGAGCAAAGCGCAGCGAAGCGGACTGGTGAGGCTCATGATAAAACTACATTTAGTTTTCAGTTTTCTCCACAGCGACTGTACAGCCGAATAACATTTTGTTGCAATATTTTCATGTTTAACACTTTGAAGCTGCTTTGAAACAATCGTCATTGTAAAAGGCTATAAATAAAGCTGACGTGACTCCGCTCAATAATCCGCAGGCGCGCGCTCATGATCCGCTCACCGGTAAACTGATGTTTGCTCAAATCCAGCTCAGACATTTATCTGTCGCTTACTTTGTTGTAGCCATTAAACAATGTGTTTTTTCCTTCATATTTATGTTTAAATATTATAATATTATTTTTACATTTCATCTGATTATGATGAGTGAAAAGATGCGAATGGGTCAGAAATGATTTTGGTGGTTATATTTAGTTTAATATTAAGTTTTGTTTTGTAGAAAGCATTTATTTCGTTTTGTTTAAATTGTATCTTAATTTTAAAAAAGGTTTCTTAAGCCAATTGCCTGGATTTAATAAATAAAAAGCAAATAGCAGACTATAATCGCGAGGTGAAGTCGTGGGAGTGATTGCTTTCATTGCTCATGAACTGGAGCGCGCGTCTCATAAATAAACCCAAACTCAGCAGGCTACTCGCCTCACAGACATGACAAATATGCATATAGAAAGCTTGAAATGTCCAGTTTTAAATGAAACGATTCGAAGATATTTAATTAAGCAAAGTGCAGTGTTGACGCGAGCAGCTCTTGACTCAGAGCGTTTCTGTTTATAATGCTGCGCTCCATCACTGCTCGAGCTGTGAGTTTAACACGCATTTTTACAGTAATCCTGACTTGTGCAACTTTGTAGCCTACACATTTGTTTCTTAGTTGTTGTATTAGTTCTTACTTTGCTAAATATAGGCCTGTATATAATTTCTGATTATAGCATAGCTTTCTGCCCACCCAATTAGACTAGTAAAGTAGGCTAATGATTAAAAAAACAAACGCTTGATCACGGGCCCGGCCCTACCCGACCCGAGGATAGTGCAGGGAAATCTCAGCCCGACCCGGCCTGCGGGTCGGTTCGGGTCAGGTTCGGGCTCGGGCAGAGAATCTAAACTCTAGATGGGAGTGAGGTTCAGAGGGGTGAGTCTAACGGCCATAGGCCAATAACATCTGTGCATGTAAACCTCACTCCCCTGGCTTCAAAAGAGCGCTAGCGGCTGCAGTGTCTTCATTAGTACACCTGCCTCCCATGCTGGTTCGAATCCCGCTCTGAGCGGGTTGAGTAGGACCTGTTATATTTGGTGCAATGACCTAGATGGCAGTGCGGTTTAGGGGAGTGAATGTAACGGACATAGGCCAGTAAGAGCTGTGTGTGTTAAACTCACTCCCCTGGGCTCAAGAGGTGCCTACCACACCAGAGACCCCGGTTCGGATCCGACACATAGCAGGTCGGATGGGACTGGAGGGGTTACATTGGTGCAGTGAGTCAAATGGGAGTGAGGTTTAGTTGGGTGAGTGTAACTACCGTAGGCCAATAAGAGCTGTGCATTGTTGAAGAAAATTTAATAATTTATGTTTGAGTTCACACAGGAGTCAACAATCTGTTTCTGCCCTACTAAAACACCTATAGGCTCAAAAGACACAGAGTGCTGTTGAAACCCAGCGGAACCCCTAAATTGAGAGCTTTCCCGAACCAAAGGTGTCGGCTAATCTAAATTAGATCTAAGACAGAAGGGGGACCATTGTTTCTTGCTTTTCATTTAAATTAGTTTTAAGACAGAGTTTTTTCCAGGGTATAAGGGCCTGGGTCGTCTTTTGTCTCCTTAGTTAGCACTCTGCAGACATTCAGGATAGCTGTATGACTGTATATCTCTTCTTGCAAGAATAAATCTTTATAAAGACAATTGGCTAAGGTTTGTATCTAATTCAGTAATGCAACTGAGTTATTTATTTTTGCCGCAACAGCATGTAAACCTCACTCCCCTGGCCTCAAGAGGCACGTTAGCGACTGATCCGAGCGACTGCGGTCTTTAGTTAGCACAAACACCTCCCACGCAAGAGACCCCGGTTCGAATCCCATTCGAATCAGGTCAAGTAGGACCAGTTACATTTGGTGCCGTGACCCGGATGGGAATAAGATATAGGAGGTGAGTGTAATGGACATAGGCCAGTAAGAGCTGTGTATGTAAACCTCACTCCCCTGGGCTCAAGAGGTGTCTACAACAGCATAGACCCCGGTTCGAGAGTGATGTCTAGTTGGGTGAGTGTAACGGCCGTAGGCCAAAAAGAGCTGTGCATGTAAACCTCACTCCCCTGGCCTCAAGAGGTGCGCTAGCGACTGATCCGAGCAACTGAGGTCTTTAGTTAGCACAACCACCTCCCACACCAGAGACCCTGGTTCGAATTCCATTCGAATCAGGTTAAGTAGGACTGGTTACATTTGATACCGTGACCCAGATGGGAGTGAAGTTTAGGGGAGTGAGTGTAACAGACATAGGCCAGCCAGAGCTGTGTATGTAAACCCCACTCCCCCGGGCTCAACAGATGCCTACCACACCAGAGACCCTGGTTTGGATCCCATTCAAATCAGGTTACGTAGGACCGGTTACATTTGGTGCCGTGACCCGGATGGGAGTAAGATTTAGGGGGTGAATGTAACAGACATAGGCCAGCAAGAGCTGCGTACATAAACCTCAGTCCCCTGGGCTCAAGAGGTGCCTACCACACCAGAGACCCCGTTTCGAATCCCATTCAAATCAGGTTAAGTAGGACAGGATACATTTTTCTCGCCGTGATCCAGATGGGAGTAAGATTTAGAGGGTGAGTGTAACAGTCATTGTCCAGTAAGACCTGTGTGTGTAAACCTCACTCCCCTGGCCTTAAGAAGCACACTAGTGACTGATCCGAGCGGCTGCGGTCTTTAGCATCCTTGTTAGTGCACCCGCCTCCCACGGCATAGGCCCCGGTTCAAATCAGGTTAAGTAGGACCAGTTACAATTGGTGCTGTGACCCATATGGGAGTGAGGTTTAGGGAAGTGAGTGTAACGGACATTGGCCAGTAAGAGCTGTGTGTGTAAATCTCACTCCCGATGCTAAAGACCGCAGCCGCTTGTATCAGTCGCTAGTGTGCTTCTTAAGGCCAGGGGAGTGAGGTTTACACACACAGGTCTTACTGGACAATGACTGTTACACTCACCCTCTAAATCTTACTCCCATCTGGATCACGGCCCCAAGAGACATGTTAGCGATTGACGTTAGTGGCTGGAATCTTTAGTGTCCTTATTAGTGCGCCCACCTCCCATGCCAGAGACCCCGGTTCCAATTCTGTTCTGAAGGGATCAAGTAGGACCGGTTACATTTGGTGCCGTGACCCGTATGGGAGTGAGGTTTAAGGAGGTGAGTGTAATGGATGTAGTCCAGTAAGAGCTGTGTATGTAAACCTTACTCCCCTGGCCTCAAGAGGCACACTAGCGACTGATCCGAGTCTGCGGTCTTTAGCATCCTTTTTAGCCCACTTTGAACTGAAAATATATATTTATGTGATTCCTGTAATCCGTACAGTAAATCTCCCAGAACCCCTAAAAGCAACCTCAAATATGTGACCTCGGCATTTATAAAACGCTGTTTACGGCCATGCTTAAAAACCTAACATCTTACCTTCTCCAATAGAGTGGTTGTTCCTGACAGCTTCTGTGCTGCTCAGATCCGGCTCTACGCTGCTGGACACCGTCGTTCCAAAGCTTGCCGTCTGAAACTCGTCTGCCAATGTGGAGATGGTCGAATCACTGTTTGCAGTACTATCCGACACACCAGAGGCTGTGCTCTGGACGATGGTTGTCGTCATCTCAGTGGTGCTTGGGTTGAGTCGCTTGGGTTTGTTCCTACGTCTGTACTGGATTTCTCCACGGGCCTCATGGCCGTGTGCAGTCGTGATGAGGGAACCGGTTATGTTGAGGGAATCGGTGGCAAGAGAACCGGTTGTGGCGAGAGAACCGGTTGTGGCGAGAGAACCGGTTGTGGCGAGGGAACCGGTTGTGGCGAGAGAATCCGTTGTGGCGAGAGAACCAGTTGTGGCGAGAGAACCGGTTGTGGTGAGGGAACCGGTTGTGGCGAGGGAACCGGTTGTGGTGAGGGAACCAGTTGTGGCGAGAGAAACGGTTGTGGCTAGAGAACCGGTTGTGGCTAGAGAACCGGTTGTGCCGAGAGAACCAGTAGTGCCGAGAGAACCGGTTGTGGCTAGAGAACCGGTTGTGGCTAGAGAACCGGTTGTGGCTAGAGAACCGGTTGTGCCGAGAGAACCAGTAGTGCCGAGAGAACCGGTTGTGGCGAGGGAACCAGTGCTCACTGTCACCACCATCAGCGGCGTTTGGGACGACGGGTACGTGTCTCCCCACGAGCTGCCCTCCATCTCCGGTACTCTGCTCTCTCCGGAGTAGCTATCCGTTGATATGGAGACTTTGGGTTCGGTGGTTTTGGTTTTCTGCTCAGGTATTTCAGTCACCACAACCCAATCTCCTGCGGACACCAGACCGCTATGCGCAGGTCCACCCATGTGGTTGTCGCCCATTCCATTTGGTGGGATTGACGTCGGTATGTCCGTACTTCTGGGTGTGCTTAATTTATCAGTGACGGATGAAGGAGCAGACAGCCATGAGCGACTCCACCATGACATCAACCCTATGAAGACAAACACAGGCTGTGATTACTGTGGTGGTTTATTCAATCAGCAGTGTATCTTCTCGCATTCATCCCTCCAGTCTTTTTTTTGTCTCTAGAGAGCGGTAAAACGTCTGCCAGAATTTCTTATTACTTATTCACTTGACTCCAGTTTTGTTTACTCGTCTAAGGCTTCAGGCTGTTTGCCTTTTGTCTGGTAGTGGTCAAGCATCGCTACAACTGTTACTCATTTTTAAGATCAATTATCTGAATCACACTTCAGCGTGTATCTCCACCCGTTCATGTCCGTATGTGCTCTAGATATGAATTCTTCAATTATTGTTATATGCTATATGCTTCAATTATTGTTATATGCTTCAATTATTGTTATATTCTTCAATTATTGTTATATGTTTTAGTTATATGCTGAAATGTAAATTTTTATTAGATGAAAATGTTGCTTTGGCAGTTGAAGGTCAAAAATGTAAAAAAATAATTTAACTGAAATAAAAAATTAAGTTAAAAACAAAAAATAATAATAAAAAAAACAATGAATTTACAAAAAAATGAATAACAATAAGACAACGCTAATAATAACAAACTGAAAACAAAACCTTATAAAAGAGCACGTAACAATTTACAAAAAAATAAAAAATAAAAAAAAATAAATAAATAATAATAATAATAAAACTGAAAACAGAAACTAATAAAAGAGCACCTAACAAATTTACAAAAAAAAAAAAAAAACGAATAATAAAATAAATAATACAAATAGAAGACTAATAAGAAAGCACCCAAAGAATTGGGAAAAAAAATTATAATAAAAACAAAACAAAAAAACTGAAACAAAAACTAATAAAAAAGCAAGAATTTACAAGAAATTAAAGAGAATATTTAATAATAATTTAATAAATTAATATTATTATTAATAATAATAATAATAATAATAATAAAACAAAATAAATAATAATAAAAAGAACTACAATTATTACAGTTAAAGCTAATTTAAAATATTTATAAATACTATAATAGCATTTAAATAATACATTTAAATTTAAATAAAACATTTAAATAAAACACAGTCTAATATTCACATTGTGCAAATCACAAAATTAAATCCCATATGTTTTCACTTAAAACACAAGATATCACAGCAAGAAGAACTAACTGATGGATAATTGCACTGTGGTGATACAAAACCAATGGATATTTTATAACAAATGTGATTTTACTAAAGAAAGAAGCTGTTCCTAAACCTAGTGAGCTGCATTGCTTCTATATAGGCCGCTACAGAAATACAAACTTAACACAAGTACGCCAGTACTTGGCCAGCGCATCCTGCATTCAGTTATGATTTGAGTGCCGGCACATTTTGCCATGCAATGATGTGTGAAATCAATCATTGCTAGAAGCTAATAACTCAAGCACGCCTGCAGGCCAAACGCTCGCGGCTGCATTTGCATACTTGTGTCTGGCCTAAAGCAGCGTCCTAATGGATGAGTGCTCAGAAATGCTCCTCATAATCAACTAAAATAATAGGTTTAGGTTAGGTTTAGATCTGCTTTGGCAGAGACGAAGTCAGACAATTGCATTTGCACTGTTGAAAATAATGTAGGACTATCTGTTACCATTAAAAATATAAAAACATACTAAAATATATGTTTGCCGTAAAAAATTGCATACATTTGACTTGTTTACAACAATTAAAAATAATATTTGGCCAGTGGAAAAGAATGAGAATAACTCACAATTGAGCTTTTATGGATATTTTAATATATATATACATACAGGTATATATATATATATATATATATATATATATATATATATATATATATATATATATATATATATATATATATATATATATATATATATATATATATATATATATATATATTCAAGACAAGGATACTGAATGATTTTTAGCAATGTAATATGATGGCATAATTGGCATTTATAGCCTGGATCTCATATTTTCCTAATGTCCGGATAGGAATATGCATATGATATGCAGACAGTATCATTTATATTAAAACTAGGCATTGTAAGCTCTATATATGGTTATTTCAGGCTGGAGATTCATGCACATACAATTTTCCGCCGACTGGGTTTCATAAAGGGAATTCTGCGCAGGTGCACACACGCACACACACTTTTGTGATGAAATCCACGGAAAGTTTTATACATGAGGCTCCTTGTATGTTTGGTATATGAACAGAATAAACCACACAAGGCATTCAAGCGTACAGTAAGCGTACGTAAGTGAACAGTGTGGTAGCAGTTTTCCAGTTTCTGGCTTCCCGTCTCAGACTTTCAACCCTCAATTACGAAGCTTCCACTGGGGCTGAGCCCAAATTCTGCCTTCCTGGAAAATGGACTTTAATAATGTAGGCGACAGGCCTAAGTTTCCATTTGACGTAAAACATTAATGCTGTCGGGTTCAGTTTGGGCCAGACGAGGTATCTGTATTAATGAAGACAGGAAGGAGACTAAATGAAGTATGATCCTGAAACTTAAACGTTCGGGCATCCTTGCTTTGGGATGGATGGAGACTGGGACTCATTTTCAGCCCCACACACACACACACACTTCTTTATTCATATGCTTCAGCAGGAATATAAACTTTATCTATAAAATATCCTGTTCAGGGTCTAAAATGATTTCTTGCTAAGTGTATGAAACTGTGTCACTCACCGGTGTCTGGAAACATTTTTATGAATTCTAATAATGCATGAATGACGCTCGGGACAGTTGACAGGTGACTGCAACCTCACGAAAGCTTAAGAAGAAAGTGTGCTTATTGCGTTCTTCACCCAGAAAGCTGCGTCTCAGACAGCGTGCTAAAACTGAACTGAGTTCTCTTTCACATCTTGCACTTGAGCGGACAAATTCACACACAATTATGTCAAAAAATAGCACGTATCCTATAGTAAACATAGTCGGTTATGTGAATAAAAACATCTGAGAAAGTAAACACGTGTAACAGTATGTTAGATCTGTGCGTTCACTCTTAAAGTGACAGTAGCCTTATATTCCTGATGATGTTTTTTTAAATGTTAATCAAACAACAAAAGACAAAGAGAAAATCAATCACTGCTCTTCACTGAATACCTTTATTAAGAAGGTTTAATTTATACAGTGAAGACTTTGCAGTGTTATTTTACATACAATTTTTGTACCTGAACGCACTGTTTATTTAAAGCTACACTGTGTGATGTTTCCCCCATCTAGTGGTGTAAAGGTATATGACCATCCAGTGAATTATAGTTTCTGTTCCTCTCAATTCCGTTTTAGTTTGAACCGATTTAGCTTGAACTACGGTGGCCAATTTAGTCCAAGATTAACACGGCAATCCCCCTCTTCACATTCGACACGGTGCCATCGAGTGTTAAATCGCGAAAGGCAAAGCTTGAATTTACGGGTATGTCCCTCTTTGGCTACTGTACTTTCAAGACGGAGGGGCAACATGGCGACCGGCATTCGAACCCCTCACGCGTATGTATTTTCAATGGCATATTATAAACTTACGAGAATACTTTATTACGTGAAAGAAGTAAATATACTTGGGGTGACCCCGAATAGTCGAAGATTCGATGCATCGATATGCGGAGCCTGATTCGACCACCGATCTCACGGTCGAATCTTCGCGGGTGTTATGAAACGAGGATCATACCATTTTGGCAATATGGGGGTGCTCAATATTTTAAAGACGTGTCGCGGCGCTGAGAATCGGTGTGCGACCCCCCTTCGCACCGCGCCTTTAAAATTAGAACACGTTCAATGAGTGTACACACACCGGCGGCAGCATTCAGAGCTTGTCCGCGGCCGCTCAGGAAGTTGTTTAAAATCCTGCCGCACCAGTGCAGCTCATTTGTCAGTTAATTCAAAATTGAGCTTGTGTGTATATAATGTGCGCGTCAGGTGGCGGTGTGAGATCCTGAGGCGCGGGGCTGAGCTTCGCGTCCTTCACCATCTTTAGGCACAATCGGCTTACGAACGTGCTTATAAACGCACTCAAGTGTTCTTTTCCTCTCTAGGCAGGTATTTTTTTTAGGTTTATTTATCAAAATGTTCTTTTATATATTTGTGTGATGTTCTGTATTTCGATCGAGGCTTTAACATGTTATGAGAAAACGGTTGAATGTTTATCCACCACATTACCTTTTAGGCTATTTAAACCTAAATAAGAAAGCTATCAGTTCGTCTGTCAGTTGGCAGGCAGTTTTGGTCGCTTTATTAAAAGTTGTTGCTGTGTGCAGTGTGTAAAGGAAAATAAAAATAGTTTTACCCTCCTGCTGACTAGTGTCGTGCCCCTCTCAACCCATTCACACACACACAGATGATTCGACTATCGGTCGACTATGGAGAGATTCGACAATTCTATTGATTCTATAGATTCGAATGTCTAAATCCTTAGTCGAGGACATCCCTAAAATATACATTAAAGGGGCGGTGAAATGCTGTTTCATGCATACTGAGCTTTTTACACTGTTAAAGACTTGGATTCCCATCCTAAACATAGACAAAGTTTCAAAAACTAATGTTGGACGTTTGATGGAGTATTTCTGTGTCAAAAATACTCCTTTCGGTTTCTTACAAGTTTCGGAGAGTTTTTTTCGAGTATGGCTCGGCTTGACGTCGACAGAGCGGAAGGTCCTTGTATGGGCTGTACGGGCTCTTCTCCCGGTAGGGTGCGCGCGCGCGTCACTAGCGCGAGAGAGGAAATGCACGGCCGTAAACCCTGCTCTCAGCTGCAGATCCAGTCGTCCGTGAACACTAATGCCGGTTATACTCCGCGCCGCGCTCCACTTCATTCCTCCACTTTGACATTAAGCGACTTCAACACTTCAGCACAGCATTCCGGGAAGGCAGCGCTGCATTTGAACCGATTTGAACGCAGAAATGCTTCAGTCGCATCGCAAAGTGGATCTCCACACTCCAAGAAGTGTGTTTTTGACGGAGTGGTCCCAGCGATAAAGGTTCGGTCCTGCTTTGGAAGCAGCCGGTGAGTAAAACTGCTTCAAATGTCTCTGCTGTTGCTTATCGTCGCGTGAGTAAACATCAGTAAACGACACGATCGCGTGCTTCGTCATTCAAATGCACTAACGGACTTCATTGTTGTTCTCTGTATAACGTTACACTAGTCTGAGGTGCAAAACCGTTTTGCTTGCTACTAAGGTTTGGTCTCATACAACAGTCCATAAACCGAATCATGTCCTCTTAAACTGAGAGTAAAGACAAATGTTGACAGGCCTCTAAATACAGTCCATACCACAGAGACGGACGTCCTGCTGTTGCTGTTTCTATTTCATCCTCCGAATTAGATTCTGGATCATATCTAATAGCTGAGATCGATAGCAAGGGTTTCTCCACGCTTGAGGACGTCACCGCTTTGCGCGCTTGTCATTCTTTAGCTCCGCCCACTCGATACGCCTCCAGGCGCTCGTTTTTTTCCGGAAAGACTCGTTACAGCCCATATTTCTTTTACAAATATAATAAAACTAAAGACTTTTCGGAGATATGAAGGATGCAATACTACTCTATAGGTACTCAAGATTGACATGAGATTGACTGAAACTGAGTGTTTCACCGCCCTTTAATGAGCACATATATTTTTGAAAGAATGAAGTGTTTTTATCTAAGAATAAACCAAAAAATGTTACACAGTGTAGCTTTAATTTGTATATTTGTTATATTGTATTTATTTGTACTTTTACTTGTAATTTGATAATTATTAACAAATATTTTTATTATTAAAAATTATATCAGTTAGGCTAGTAGTTTAAGCTGTGGTATCAAAATTGGAATAGAAGATTATGAATATTCACCCTCTACAGTGTTGGTGTCATTAACTCTTTTCCTGTGAAACACTGAATTTTCCGTTATTTGTAAGAAAACGTTTCCCGACCAAAAACTGCATTTTCTGGGTTTCTGATCTCCTCCATCTGTGTTTGATCATCTCTCAATCTGATCTGGAGTCAGTCTTTCACAAACACATGATTTTCTCAGCTTTTTGTTCAAAATGTTGCTTTTTTTTAATGAAACCTACCCGTATTCAAGTGTTGATAAAAAAGGAATGCATAATGCATCAAATTGTTTTGTTTTGTTATTTAAAAGAAGATGGTCCGCTCTTTAGTTTGATATTGCATACTCATATATTCATAAAACAAAATATTCAATGGGCTATGAAATTTTTGTGAAAATGGTCAAAAACCCAGGCGATGGCTGGCAAATTTTCTTTTTATGCTGCCAGGGAAAGAGTTAATGCCTGTTTCTGCAAAAAACAGTTTCATGGCTTTCATTTAAGATGCATGACAAAAAGTTCGTTTTCAGGCCCTGGTCATGTTTCAGCACTGATTAGTCACGCAATAACATGCATTTCTGTGTGTGTGTGTGTATGTGTGTGTATGTGTATATATGTTTTTCTAGCCTGGTGGGGACTTCAACCTGAATGCACACAGACTCATGGGGACTGTATCACTGTTGGGACCTAAAGTGAGGTCCCCATGGGTACAAAAGCTTATAAATCATACAGAATGAGTTATTATGAAAATGTAAAAATGCAGAAAGTTTCGTGTGATGGGTAGGTTTAGGGGCTGGGGCAGTGTAAGGGGACAGAATATGTGGTTTGTACAGCATAAAAACCATTACGTCTATAGTGAGTCCCCAGAAAGATAGCGCACCAAACGTGTGTGTGTGTGTGTGTGTGTGTGTGTGTGTGTGTGTGTGTGTGTGTGTGTGTGTGTGTGTGTGTGTGTGAAGAAATAGAGCGAAAGCTGGGAAGAAGTCACGTGGCCTGCCTTAATATTTATATTTCCCATATAATATATTTATAATTTGTATAGCGGCTATGAAGAGCTGTGCACGCACAAGCACCGCTTACACACTGCCTCCACCGCTATTAGAACCGCCTCCGTTTTGCCGCTTTCCTTCTGTGTGTAACTTTCTGCTGTCTCATTGAAAATGAACTGAGACTTGCTCTCTCCGCGTCGCGTGTCTTCATGTTCTACTGCCAGCCAAAATTATAAGCGGCAGACCAGGAATTCTCCCGATGGCCACTCCGGGGCTGGATGAGTCGAAATTACAGTATGCTTTAAAGGAAACACTTGTTCATCTGTCAATCATCACTGTAATGCATTGCATTATATGTTTTAAAAATACAACGTTTTAAAAACGAAGCATTTAAATAGCATTTTAATAAAACATATTATTAGGAGAACTTATAACATCCCTACATAATTTAATAATAACACTGTTTATTATGAAATGCTCTTAACATGATGATAAATAATGCAAACATCATTATAATTTAAAGGTGCAACATTGTTAACTAAGTTGAATAGTTGGAGTCGTATATCCTTTTTTATCTATAACTGTACATTCTCATGCATTCTCAGTTTGTAAAGTGTACAAAAGTATCAATCTAATTTCTGCTCAGCATGTCTCCACTACTGTTCTTAAAATAACCGCCTCATTTCCAACTCTTTTATTATAAGCAATGCAAAGCTTTAGGACTTCTTTCTCGGAAAACGGAAAATGTCCTGCTTCTTAAAATTCTTAATATTTCTTGTCCATTTTTTTTTCTAGTACAAGCATGTAAATATTCTTGAATCGATCTACTTGACACGATAAATTACATATTAAGTCTTGATTTCTGAACAAATAAAATCACAAAAAACACGTACATCATTGGCAGATATTTGTTCTTGTTTTAACTCAATTTAGATTTTTTTTACTCCATATATTAAGTCATTTTACTTTTCAAGCAAATGTATCTTTATTTAAGAATGTTTAGATTGTTAACACTGTATCGCTCTGTTTAGTTCCTGTCTCTATCAAGCCCCTCCTTCTGAAAAGCAAACTGTGCTCTGATTGGTCGGCTGGAGCAGTGTGTTGTGATTGGTCAAGCAGGGAAATGCCCCACCCCCTTACCATAACCACCAGTTAAGACAACCAGGCCTGCCTCTTTATTATGCGTATAAATTATTTAAATGAGGAATTTTGTGAGGTGTTTGCTCCCGGAAGAAAACTCAAGACCACAATGGAGGCGTTTCAGGAGTTCAGAAACACTGACAGTGACTTTGGAGAGATTTTTCATGGTCATTACACACTTAAGGAAGATGAATAGGGTTAGATTGTTTGGGTTTTTTACGATACTGGTGCCAAACCAGTACTTTTAAAATGGTATCAGTGCCTAAATCGATAAAAAGGAGCCACAAAACGACGTGGATGACATTAAAGAATGGCTTTTTATTGATTTATTAAAAAAATTCTTTAACTTGAACAATTTATTAAAAGTTTAAAGTATATTTAAATATTTTTGAACGTATCGGCTTTTTGTTTCCATGGCACCGCGTCGTGCTTCTCACGACACACAGCAGCCACAATAGCGCTGAATGAGCTCAGCTGGATTGGCTTTATTTAGTTTTTTTCTTTTTTATTCAAAATATTCACACATTTGTTACCCATATCATAAACTATCTGATATTCAAATGTTCAAATATGTGTAAGTGAATGTGTTTTGTCATTTAAAACCCTTATAATGTGCCATGGGCGCACCCTAGTTTGTGCCTTAGAGAATCAGATCTATCGGATTTACATCACATAAATTCATCCTCGCTTAACAAAATATATGAGAGTAAGTGACCCCTGAACTGGGAGAAGAATAGAGTAAACTATATAGTAACTTATGTAATGTGCATCTGATATGAATAAAACAGTTAAATTAAAACTGTCTGAAAGGACTTGTCATTTGGTCCAGTGAAAAGCAGAATAGGTGGTCTTTAATAGTTACCCGAGCCTGGAGTTGCAGTGGTTTTGGCGTCCATCACGGGTGTCTCTGTTGCCGCCACACTCTTGGTTGTCGCCTCCGCCTCACTTCCTGTCAAGTAGCTCCAGGGTTTCCATAACGAGCTGACGATGTTGGTGAGGGAACTCTTGCCCTTTCCTTGAGGAGCTGTGGGACTGACAGGCTGACCGGATAGACCTTCATCCTCATCCTCTTCCTCTGCGGCCGACCCACCAGGACTCAGATCTGACCCCGGAGCGCGGACCAAATGTTCACCGTCTGGGAACGAGTCCAACTGTCCACTCCAGTCCAGAGACGTGTCTCCAGCGCGGAGACGGACTGTCAGATATTCGGCTGAGAGCTCGGGGGCTTCGGCGGCCATGTGAGGCTCTCTGTCCAAATCCACCTGTCCGGTCCAGTTAGCCGGCTGAAGGTCAGGAAGGTCCGACTGTGCGTCTGGAATACAGCCGGAGAAGAGAGACATTCAGTTAAACAAGACAAACAACACAGTTTACTATCAAAATATGACATTTCCTTGTGAAACAGGATATCCAACAAGAATAATTCAGATTTCTCTTGCTTTTTTCGCTGACAGCAAGTATGAGAAATAACTCATTTGGTAACACTTTAGAGAATAATGGTCATTAGTAGGGGTGTGACGAGATCTTGCAAGACTAAACTGTGACGAGATATCTCTTCGAGGTGAAAAACTCGTCATATTCTCATGACCTGGTCATGAAGGAGTTTAAGGGTAAAGTTTATATTATGGCTCCACTCTAGTTTAGCTTTTATAGAAATAAATACAATTTAATTCAGGTGAATAATCACCTGAGTTGTTCGCAGGCTCGCAGCAGTGATTACGCGAGTGTGTGTTATGAGGTGTGTTGCGTGTTGGTGAAGCGCTCGCATTCAGCGTGTGTTACGAGTGTGTGTGTATTACATGTTATTGGACAAGACCGTGGCGGAGGATTCGTTGCGCAGCAGAAGTGCCAGACTTATATTTTAAACTGCGCGCTCAGGCCCACGGCTCCCTAATCGCAGAGTATGTAATCACTTTGAATACTGAGTACTTTGATTATGGTTATTGTTTCCACTTAATATCTATGATGAATTTGTAGGGAGGAGTTCAGTTAGGAGGTCAAAAGAAGCTCATGTGCAGTTCTTAGGTCTGAAGAGACAATCAAAGAATACATGAATACAAGAAGCAGAATACAGCAGCCATATCACCCTGTAGCCCAAGACTGGCTTCCCACTGAAGCTAAGCAGGGCTGAGCCTGGTCAGTACCTGGATGGGAGACCAACTGGGAAAACCAGGTTGCTGCTGGTAGAGGTGTTAGTGAGGCCAGCAGGGGGTGCTCACCCTGTGGTCTGTGTGGGTCCTAACGCCCCAGTATAGTGATGCGGACACTATACTGACAAAGAGCACCGTCTTTCGGATGAGACGTTGATTGGGCCTTACCAATCATGGCCTCCTAATAATCCCCATCCACTAAATTGGCTCTATCACCCTCTCTCCTCTCCACCTTTCGCTGGTGTGTGGTGAGCGCACTGGCGCCGTTGTACTGGGGCTGCCGTCGCATCATCCAAGTGGATGCTGCACACTGGTGGTGGTTGAGGAGAGACCCCTGACATGAGTGTGAAGTGCTTTGGGTGTATAGTAGTACATTTGAAAGCGCTATATAAATCCCTCATTCATTCAAGAATACAAAGAATACAACAATACAAAGAATACTACTGTCTTTTACTGTATATGATAATTCATATTAAGAAAGTAAAAAATGAAATTACTTTCATAACAAGATTATTAGTTAAAACATTTCAAATGCACCTGCAAACTATTTTACATTTCTAGTCATGTATTTCATCATTGTAGATTAAAAAAAAATACTATGTCGTCTCTTTCTCGTGAACCCGATCTCGTATCTCGTCTCGTGAGAGAAGTGTCTCGTCACACCCCTAGTCATGAGTTAACTTCATTAGGTAACATGAACTAATAATGAACTGCACTTATAAAGCATGTATTTATCTTTGTTAATTTTAATGCATTATTAAAATCTTAACATAAGTTAATGCACTAAAGTAAACATGAAAAACCCATGAACAGCTGGACTAATGTTAACAAAGATGAACAAATACAGTGAGAAATGAACTGCTCAGGGTTAGTTCATGTTAGTTAACACCTGAACTAATGACCATTATTCTAAAGTGTTACCACTCATTCAACAACATACACAAGAGTTTGGGGTCGGTAAGATTTTTAAATGTTTTTATAAGTTTCTTCTGCTTATCAAGGCTGAGTAAAATCAGTATTATTGTGAAATATTATAACAATTTAAATCAGACGTTTTCTATGTGAATATATAGTGAAGTATAATTTATTTCTGTGACACAAAGATGCATTTTTCTCATCATTCCTCCAGTCTTCAGTGTCACATGATCCTTCACTAATCATTCTCATATGAGGATCTGATGATCAAGAAAAATGTATGATTATTATCAATGTTGAAAGCAGTTCATGTTTTTTGTGCAAACTGCGAAATATTTTAGTTTTAAGGATTATTTTGATGAATAGAAAGTTCAAAAAACAGCATTTATTACTGCTATTTTTAATACTTCCACACTGAATAAAAGTATTCATTTCATTCAATCTTTTGAAAACGTGGTTGATGTAACGTTAAGTTCTGTATAAAATCTAATGTAAGGATTTAAAACGATCTATGGTACAGTCTTTGGCTAGGCTGAGGATGCAATCATCTAATATGGAAAACACACAGCATTGCAACATGCAATATTTTTGTATTGTGTATTTTTATGCATATGCATCTTCATCATGCAGTAATTGTGTTTACTAAGGTTGCAAAAATCTAAAATGCATAAAAATAAACCATAAAGAATTATTGGGTATAAAAATCCACGAGTGAACCAGTTATTTCTACACTATTTTAGTAATTTTATGGTTTCAGTTATCATTTTCATATTAGTTTTAGTAATTCCTTATGATTCTCAAACCATTCTGACTTTTAAAAATGTGTAACATCACCGTGGCGATATATTTAAGCGAGCAGAATTTAAATGATTACTCAAAACATTACAAAAATGTCATTAAAAAATCTCTTAAACTATCATCCTGTTCTCTAGAGATGCTGATGAATGGACCTGAAAAATTAAATTATGACTTTTTTAATGCAAAAACCTTGCAAAAGACAATGAGGTAAAATATGCAAAGATGGTGTTCTGATGGATTCTGCACTCCCAGATGATCCACTGGTTAGTGCTGGAAATGAACTGTACCGCTGGGGGAAGACTCGTCTCCGGTCATGTACCGCCACGGTCTCAGTAAGGACTTCACAATGCCTGTCAGAGCCTTCTGCCGTGTCTTTTCTGTTGACAGATTAAATCCAATCACTGCAGTTTCTCTCTCTAAACACATTACTCAGTGCTAGAGCATACGCAAGAGACGTCAAGGTCACGGTTCGATTACCAGGCAAACCTTGAATGCACTGTAAATCTCTCCGGAGAGAAGTCTTGTCAGATAAATCAAGCATTCTGCGTTGGCTTAGCTCCGCTATCAGCTGATGGAAAAATTCAAACCCCGCCCATATCCGATTCCTATGCACTCGATTATTAACTCTCAAACAGGGCGCTTTACTTAAGCGCAGCTTAAAGGTGCAGTGTGTAAGTTTTAGCGCCATCTAGAGGTGAGGTTGTGATTTGCAACCTCCCCCAAAAGCTCACCCCTCCCTTTGAAAGTACATAGAGAAGCTACGGTGGCTGAGACAGGACATAAAGGTCAGAGCAGAGAGTGACTAGCGCACTGTAGAGACTACTGTAGAAACATGATGGTGCCTTCAAAGGACCCACGGTGTGTGTAGATAGAAATGACTAATGCTAAGGTAATAAAAATATAACCGGTCATTATGTAAGGTCTTTATTAGGGCTGGGTAAAAAAAATATTGATTTCTCATTTTGACAAACCGATACTGATTCCTAAATCAATAAGTCTATCCTGTTGTACCGCCTCCCGTCCAAATAATCTTTGTGCTTTGTTACTATTGATATGAAACCAAGTCTCAGATTTCAAATGACGTCCATTTTATTACAAAATTGGCTTGAGATCGCTCTGGCTCAGCTCAAGAGAACCACATCCAGTGTCCAAAAAATCATTAGTCAGTGAAAAATTAACTCTAGAGAGGAGCATTTTGATAAATATATGCACCATATTACATATTCATTATAATTTTTATGTTCTTCAATATTTAATCCATGTATGAATAAATCAAGCAGAGATTTGATTTCCTTGAGAAATGTTTTGTGAAATTTGTGTCAATACTAGTGTTGTAGTCAAGACCACCTTAACCGAGACCAAGACAAGACCAAGACTTTGAAGGGCCGAGACCAAGACAAGACCAAGACTTTGAAGGGCCGAGACCAAGACAAGACCAAGACTTTGAAGGGCCGAGACCAAGACAAGACCAAGACTTTGAAGGGCCGAGACCAAGACAAGACCAAGACTTTGAAGGGCCGAGACCGAGTCAAGACCAAGACCAGTGCATGTCCCCACCATAAAATGTGGAATATGCATATGATTGGCACTTCTCTCGTATGTGTGGGTGTGTAAGTGTACCATGAGAGAAGTTTTGATCAAATAATCAAAAGGCACTGCAGCTTTGTGGGAATTAATCTTTTTCTTCTATAAGCAAATAACACTTAACTTTTCGTCAATGGGAGGCACTGAAGACGACCTGTCCATATTGTTTACAGTCTATGGTGGACACAAACACCAAACTGACACTAACAGAGTTTTGTAAAAAGTGCTCAATCCCATTTTAAAACTCAAAGTTCCCTAAGAATGCTAATCTGGATGAGGTATTAATCTCAGACACAGTCCATTATGTCTTAAATGAATGTGAATAACAGGAGGTGGAATATGTATCATACAGATATGCATTAGTATGCTGCTTAAGCAAATTATTGTATATATGTACATATTTTTCATTAACAAATTGAAAATGTTATTGTGCAGCTTTATTGTGCAACAACAAGGAAAAGAAACCCTGTACTTGCATTTTTTGATTAACTAGTTTGATTTAACTAATATCTCATATGTGCAGGGTTTTTCCTGAGTCAAAAATGGTCTTTGGTGGTGGCTAACTTTGTTTGTTCTGTTTTCACCTCACTCCAGTCTAAACTAAATGATTTTAGACTTTATTTTACTACACATTCAACATACATAAGCTGAAATACTGTGGATAGTTAAAACTAATAATTCTTACTCTCCACTCTTGCTAAATTGGGTAAGCACACTTGCGTTCTCATTTCTGAGGTGTTCTGAGTAAATGATTAAACCGATTCGTTCAGTTCATTGTTGAACAGATCAGTTCTTATTACCGTCGTTAAAATGATTCGGTTCAAATGAGTCATTTGGTCGTGAATCGGACATTAGCAGACCCGTTGTGTGTGAATCACGGCTGTCAGAACATCGCGGAAGGTTTGTCACACTGAAAACACTTCATAACTGGATAGAAATTGTTTCCTATTTATTTAATGTATGATTTATGTCAGCTGTTTAGCTGGTCAAACGTTTTTTGAGCGCAATTCACACGAGCGGTACTTCAAAACAGTTGTCCGAACGCGCAACGTTCAACATGGATTCGGTTTTCTGAACTTTTGATTTAGCTTAATATGTGAAGTATCAGAGAGAGCTTATGTGATTATTTTGAAGACATAGAGAGAGTGCGCGCTGGGTGGAGTTCTCTGCTCTTTATATGCCTTCAGCTGTGGTCTTGACCGGTCTTGAGACAAAATCCCGAGTCATCTTCGCCCGAGACCGAGACGAGACCAAGACCTTTAAAAAGTGGTCTCGAGACCGGTCTCGAGACCAAGACCGATCTCGAGTACTACAACACTAGTCAATACCCAGCCCTAGTCTTTAAACTCCACTAAAAAACATAGTTGTGTATATTATATTGCATTTCTGTCAACAGATCCTCATAAATATTACACACTGCACCTTTAAGTTGAGTCCGCCTGCCTGGACCCAGCTCCTCCTCAATCTGTGTTTTTTTCTTCATCAGTGTCGTTCTGTTGTCAGTGATGGCCGCTCTGTTCTCAATGGGGACTTACGCTTCTCTCCCAGTTTAAAAGTGGGAGGTTGTCCCTGTTCCCTGTCTTGGCTTTTCACTGCGCTCATGATGAGGACGGGGAATCGAGAACAGAGCCACATCGCCAAATGTTACTTTTGCAAAATATGCAGATAAAAAGTTTGTCTATGGTGTTTATGAACTGAGCGGTCCTGACTGAAATAAATCTGTATAGTCAAGCATCTTAGGGTACGTTCAGAATTACATACCATCTACTATTTAAAAATAAATGTAGTACGCAGTATGTATACTGTGCAAGTTTTCTTAATGTATAGAATATCAAACTACATTTCCATAAAACAATTGAGTGTGACTTTTAAAGCATAAAATTGGTTTAAAAATGCAAAATATCTTTAATCTGAACAACACGTGCTGATTATTTTAATGATATATATATTATAAATTACTTTTATATATTTAATTATTTATTTCATACATAGTATATTTAATAGTATATAATTTAGTATATTTCTTTATTTAATTAATAATTAAATAAACATTTAAAATAGTATTAATACATAATATACAACTAATATAATAATTGTATCACAATACTATCAATAATTATATTAAAATGTAATTATAATAATATTAATAACAATAATCAATTGGTTTATAAAATACATTTAGCTGATTATTATTATTATTATAATTATTAATGTTATATATTTATACTTTGTATACTTAATAGTATATTATTTCTGATATTTTGTATTTAGTAAATAAATAAATAAATATTCAAAACAGTATTACTAGATAATATACAATTACTATAATAATTATATGTAAATAATTAAATCAAAATTGAATTATAGTTAAAATAATATTAATAATAGCAATACATTAATTATATATATATAATTATTTATTTAATACATAGTATACTTTAGTATATATATTTATTTAGTAAATACATCTAATATAATATAATTATAATAATATTAATAACAGTAAAAAATATTGTAAAAAAAAGTAAAACTTATTGAATAGTTTGTTTTTGTTACACGTATGCATGTCTTGTCTCTGTTAGTTTAGCCTGTGTTTCTCTCCTGTTTAGTTAATTAGTCGTGTCAATCACTGACTATCAAACTGCTGCTGTAATGCATGACCGCGTAACACGGCGTACCTCGATAACACAAAGCATCGAAGCGTGCGGTTCCGTTGCTCAGTTCTGCAGCAGGAACGGTTCGGACGCCCGCTTCTTCGCCGGGACACTGAGACCGCAGCGCTCTGACCGAAACCCTCACGCTCCCGTCGGACAGCCAGCCCGGCTCACACTGCTCCAGCCCAGACCTCCAGGCCAGGTGAAGCTGACCGACGGTGGCCAGCCGGCCCCCTGAGGACCTGCACTGAGCAGAGGCTTCCACGAGGGTCAGCTTCTCCGGGGCGGAGGCGGAGAACACTTCACCTGGAGGACGAAAGGACGAGGCCTGATGAGAGTGAGGTTCGGCTGGACAGATGCCTCGTGGATTCGGCTCAATTAATGTCACAGCACTAGCACGAGTGTTTAATAAAGCTTACAGAACAGCATCGTGTTCAGCATGTTTTTAATGAAACAACGCGTGACAAAAACCTGCTATCTAGAGCATGAGAAAGTCAAAAAATCTATTAATATTGAACATTTTAGACAGATTTAAGAAACATTAGGTAACATTTAAGAAACACCCAACAATCAACATTTAAGGAGCCGTACATTTATTAGGGAACATTTAAAAAACACCCAGCAATCTTTAAGGAGATTTAAGAAACATTAGAGTAATCAGACCTAATTGATGAAAGGACGAGGATGAAAAAAGACAAAAAAAAGGACGAGAGGATGAGGCCTGATGAGAGTGAGGTTCGGCTGGACAGATGCCTCGTGGGTTCGGCTCAATTAATGTCACAACACTAGCACGAGTGTTTAATAAAGCTTACAGAACAGCATCGTGTTCAGCATGTTTTTAATGAAACAACACGTCAAAAAAACCTGCTATTATATCTGAAGAGAGCATGAGAAAGTTAAAGAATCTATTAAGATTGAACATTTTAGACAGATTTAAGAAACATTAGGGTAATCAGACCTAATGGCTTTCAGGGTCACAGCTGATTTTTGACAGCTGAACTAACTAACTAACTAACTAACTAACTAAATAAATAAATACAATTACTATTATTATTAATATATTATTAATATATTTAATGATATATTATGCAGTCATACTACATATTAAATATTACATTTTTTTAGTACATAGTATACTTAGTAGTATATTAAACAAATACATTTATGTTTAATGTATCATATTAATGCATAATATACAATTAATGTAATAAATAAATACATATATAAAACAATACAATTATAATTATATTTGAATGACATATACAACATTATATATTAAATTATTTATTTAGTACATACAATATTAGGTAGTATATTAATTTAGCTAATCAATATGTAATATTAATAATATACAATATACAATAATATACATTACTATAAGTTAGTTGGTTAGTTAATGCATATCGTTTAATGATAAAGTGAATCTCACCTGTCATGTCATTGGCGAAACAGTAAACATCAAATAGTTCTGAAGGGTCCCGTTTCCCATAATTCCTCACCCCACGAGAAAACTCAGCGTGTCCATAGCAACCGAGCTCCGGAGTCTGTACGGGATACCTGCGGAGAGACGAGGAGTCAGATCGGACCATAATCCAGACATACGCATGTAAATATAGTGTTGTCATGGAGACGTTAAAGGCTTACTTCAGCGATTAGCATATGGCTTTCTATCAGTAGAAACCCTGGAATATATTCAAATGATCATGTTCCCCCCCTCATATCCCCCTGAGACGAGAGATTTACGCATTTTATTTCTGGAAAAATCACTCCAATGACGCAAATATCGTCAATTTGCGTCATCGGAGGATTTGTGGCCTGAGGCTAAAGACTACAGCCAGCAGAGGAGCTATTTCCACATGTTCTCAACCCGTCCATGGGGGGGTGGGATCGCACTCACAGCGCTCGACTCGGGTATTCATGTAAACGGAACGGAACGGTGCGGAGCAAAGTGAGTGTTTTAACTTCTCAAATTAATTCCTATGAAAGTTAAGCTTCCAAAGGCATGAAGTGAAAACGCTCCAGACTAATCACGCGCTGTGAACGACTGCCGTGGTGGCGATTACCTCAGCTCATTCATCACGGTGAATGTAATCCGACTCCTGCAGCGTTAGTGACACTCCCTCAGCGGCTTAAAGGGGTACTTCAGCGCTGGGAAGATGAATCTGTATTTAAACTGGGTCATCAATGCAGTAGAAATGTGAAATTATTTTTGAATTTGGTGTCTTCTAGACTGAGAAAAGACAGAAAATGTATTTTTGTCTCATGGGGATAAAAGACTACAATTCCCAGAATGCTTCACTGCCCTGTGAGGCCATTCCCAACGCCAAAAACTGTCATTACTGTGACTGAGTTAGAGAAGACACTACAATTAAAAACTGAACGTGTCTGTTCAATATAATGAGTGAGTCGCCGCGCGAGTCTCACAGCACTGAGCACTAACTGCAGGAGTGATATTACATTTAACATCATGAGCTGATGAGCTCTCGTGATGAGAGCTGAGGTAATCGCGACTACACTCGCGGCATACATTCACAACGCGAGTTCAGTCTGGCGCGTTTCAGTTCATGCCTTTGCAAGCTTAACTTTCATAGAAATGAATTTGAGAAGTTAAAAGACTTACATTGCTCACCATAGCTCCGTTTAAATGATCCTGTCTGCAAGCTGAGCTCTCCCTGCAAGCTGAATGTAATCTCCCATCCCCCAATGCCGGATTCAAAACATGCGGAAATAGCTCCCTCTGCTGGCTGTAGTCTTTAGCCTCTGGGCAAACATTCCTCCTATGATGCAAAAATCGTCATTTTGCATCATAGGAGGAATTTTTCCTGAAATAAAATGCATAAATCTCTCGTCTCAGGGAGATATGAGAGGGGAAAGCACAATAATTTGAATATTCTCCAGGGTTTCTACTGATACAAAGCCATATGCTAATCGCTGAAGTAACCCTTTAAGGCCCTTTCACACTGGACGCGATTTTGACCTGCGAATAATTTGCGCAATGTTTTTTTTTCCGATCAGCTGTTTGTGTAATGAGCGCTTCCACACCGAACGCGAATGTGCTGAGGCGAAAAAACTACATTTATTTTTTTCCTTTCGGTTTTCTTTCTTTTTTTACTATAGCGCCAACAAAAACGACTTCAACCAATCACATAAAAGGAAACAAAGGTGACGAAATGTTCAGTTGATGTCACGAGCTATTCAATCAACTTTAACCTTTGCCAGGCAAGGCATTTCTCATGAGATTACAGCTGTAAGCTGTGTTTGCCCACTGTATGCTACAGACGGCAATAACTTATAACCTTTTATAAATTGTTGATTTTGTTCTAAACATTGTGTCCGCGATAATGGAAAGGGAACGTGTTGCCATCAGTACGTCTGTGGCACTGAAATGTTCACATTGAGACTCGACTGGAAACATCTGCTCGGATCGATTGATTCCCTGAAGTGTGTGTTAGTCTCGTCAGATGCGCTGCCGTCTCTGGAGGAGCTCCTCAAATTGTCCCACAGACTTTAGAAAGTAAGTGCAGTAAGTGCCATGATAAAGTTTTAGCTTCTGTACAAGATCAGCAGACTCCCATTCAGACTCTGTTCTATAAGACTGGCTGCACCCGAAACCTTCTTCTCGGTCCTTTAAATAAAATGAAAAGCTCGTCTTCACTGAATGATGATGAAGTGCCCGTGTTTTCTCAGTTGTCGCCGCGAATGTTTTGGAGTGTTGGAGCTCTGAAACGTCGCAAATTCGTGTCGCGGCTGATGTGAATGGTTTTGACGCTAAATATTCCCATGCGAAATATTCGTTTATTCGTTACGCTTTTTCGTTACGCGTCTGGTGTGAAAGGGTCTTTAATCACATTATATTGAACACACACGTTCAGTTTTTAATTGTAGTGTCTGTTCTCTAACTGAACTGATTTTATGACAATTATCGCATTGGGCAAGTGATCCAGTCAAAGTGATTCAGTAGCTTTTCGCTTTGGGAGTGGCCTCGTAGGGCAGCAAAGCATTCTGGGAATTGTTGTCTTTCCTCCCCAGAAGACAAAAATACATTTTCTGTCTTTTCTCAGTCTAGAAAGCACCAAATTTAAAAATAATTTCACATTTCTACTGTATTAATGACCCAGTTTAAATACAAATAAATCTTCACAGCGCTGAAGTAACCCTTTAATAAATAATTTACCTGCAGTATTGCAAAAGGAGCCTTATGTAATAGCTCGAGGTGAAAATAACAAGAAATGCATGAGATTTCCCAAAGCTGACCTGACGCTCTGGTCTTTGAGCCAGCCGGCCGCACAGCTGTTCATGCTGGAGTGAAACGCGGCCCATAACTGCTCGACCGTGGCGATCTGAGCCGAGTTCTCCTCGCACGCACGAACGGCCTCCGCATACGAGAGCGAATATCGATCCACAGGAGAACGGTAGTGAAAAACCACTCCTGAAAACACACACACATATTAACACACAGTTACTGAACTGACAACGCATTCTGTGGACAGCCACATGATTGCTATTAAACAATAGCAATAATCTGCCTTTTTCTTATACTTTTCTTTCATCCAGTAATGAAACAAGTAAGGTCTTTATGAGTGAGTCATTGAATCATTCACTCAAGAGATTTGTTCAAAAACACTGATTCATCCAGTAATGAAACAAGTGAAGTCTTTATGAGTGAGTCATTGAATCATTCACTCAAGAGATTTGTTCAAAAACACTGATTCATCCAGTAATGAAACAAGTGAAATCTTTATGAGTGATTCAGTGAATCATTCACTCAAGAGATTTGTTCAAAAACACTGATTCATCCAGTAATGGAACAAATGAAGTCTTTATGAGTGATTCAATGAATCATTCACTCAAGAGATTTGTTCAAAAACACTGATTCATCCAGTAATGAAACAAGTAAAGTCTTTATGAGTGAGTCATTGAATCATTCACTCAAGAGATTTGTTCAAAAACACTGATTCATCCAGTAATGAAACAAGTGAAGTCTTTATGAGTGATTCAGTGAATCATTCACTCAAGAGATTTGTTCAAAAACACTGATTCATCCAGTAATGAAACAAGTAAAGTCTTTATGAGTGAGTCATTGAATCATTCACTCAAGAGATTTGTTCAAAAACACTGATTCATCCAGTAATGAAACAAGTAAAGTCTTTGAGTGAGTCATTGAATAATTCACTCAAGAGATTTGTTCAAAAACACTGATTCATCCAGTAATGAAACAAGTGAAGTCTTTATGAGTGATTCAGTGAATCATTCACTCAAGAGATTTGTTCAAAAACACTGATTCATCCAGTACTGGAACAAATGAAGTCTTTATGAGTGATGCAATGAATCATTCACTCAAGAGATTTGTTCAAAAACACTGATTCATCCAGTAATGGAACAAGTGAAGTCTTTATGAGTGATTCAGTGAATCATTCACTCAAGAGATTTGTTCTAAAACACTGATTCATCCAGTAATGAAACAAGTGAAGTCTTTATGAGTGATTCAGTGAATGATTCACTCAAGAGATTTGTTTAAAAACACTGATTCATCCAGTAATGAAACAAGTGAAGTCTTTATGAGTGATTCAGTGAATGATTCACTCAAGAGATTTGTTCAAAAACACTGATTCATCCAGTAATGGAACAAGTGAAGTCTTTATGAGTGATTCAGTGAATCATTCACTCAAGAGATTTGTTTAAAAACACTGATTCATCCAGTAATGGAACAAGTGAAGTCTTTATGAGTGATTCAGTGAATCATTCACTCAAGAGATTTGTTTAAAAACACTGATTCATCCAGTAATGGAACAAGTGAGGTCTTTATGAGGGATTCAGTGAATCATTCACTCAAGAGATTTGTTTAAAAACACTGATTCATCCAGTAATGGAACAAGTGAAGTCTTTATGAGTGACTCAGTGAATCATTCACTCAAGAGATTTGTTCAAAAACACTGATTCATCCAGTACTGGAACAAATGAAGTCTTTATGAGTGATTCAATGAATCATTCACTCAAGAGATTTGTTCAAAAACACTGATTCATCCAGTAATGGAACAAGTGAAGTCTTTATGAGTGATTCAGTGAATCATTCACTCAAGAGATTTGTTCTAAAACACTGATTCATCCAGTAATGAAACAAGTGAAGTCTTTATGAGTGATTCAGTGAATGATTCACTCAAGAGATTTGTTTAAAAACACTGATTCATCCAGTAATGAAACAAGTGAAGTCTTTATGAGTGATTCAGTGAATGATTCACTCAAGAGATTTGTTCAAAAACACTGATTCATCCAGTAATGGAACAAGTGAAGTCTTTATGAGTGATTCAGTGAATCATTCACTCAAGAGATTTGTTTAAAAACACTGATTCATCCAGTAATGGAACAAGTGAAGTCTTTATGAGTGATTCAGTGAATCATTCACTCAAGAGATTTGTTTAAAAACACTGATTCATCCAGTAATGGAACAAGTGAAGTCTTTATGAGGGATTCAGTGAATCATTCACTCAAGAGATTTGTTTAAAAACACTGATTCATCCAGTAATGGAACAAGTGAAGTCTTTATGAGTGACTCAGTGAATCATTCACTCAAGAGATTTGTTCAAAAACACTGATTCATCCAGTAATGGAACAAATGAAGTCTTTATGAGTGATTCAATGAATCATTCACTCAAGATGAAACATTTTTTGAGATTTGTTCAAAAACACTGATTCAAAAGTCGTGTTGTGTTTTCCATGCCTTTAGTGTCATTATCCAGATCAATTTTAGATTGCCTATATATCAATATTATAACTGGATATCATTGTCTTTTACAGCATGTGCATTCTTAATGTAGAAAATTTCAGATGATTTATCAGCAGCTGTAAGTGTAATTTCCCTCATTAAGCGTCACCTGTTTTCCTCAGCAGAATTCACACAATCCCTCATTCTCAGGTAATCAATCACAGTGCTCTAATTAAAGAGTTATGACCAATTAACCCGTTAATGAGCTCCTCAGATGAAAATGAAAATAAAGCAGAGCTGAAGTTAGACAGGAAACGAGGGAAAACCTCAAACGAGTGTGATATTGACAGTCTGAATCGATGTAATTAATTCACAGCAGACTCTGAGGATTGTTAATGAGCCAGCAGTTTTTATGAATCTTTATCTGAAAACTGATGTTCTGGGTTCAAGTGGTCACGTTCGACTTTTGCCGTGCAAAACTAATATTAAGCTTTCATTTTCTTTTAATTGAACTGCTAAATGAGGGCCTTACAGAACGCCCTCTAAGACAGTATTACTGTAATGTTTTTCTGTACATCTGATTAGAAACAATGTCCATTGTGAAAAGTGCTTTATAAATTAAATATTATAAAACTATAATATTTCATAAATATTATAACAGTATTTTTAAAAACATAAAAATATCATACATTTATAAAAACTTTATTTTTTTATATGAATAATAAAAAAATAATTATAGATAATTTTCATTTCTAGCTCTTGTTCACAAATTCTGTAAAGTTAATTTGAAACAATGTTTACAGTGCAATGTTTAAACAGATCAATATTTAAAATAAAACAAATATTACAATATTTTACAAATATTATGCAATTATTTTAAAAACAGCCAAATATTATACATTTGTAAATTATAATATTTTTGTAATAAAATTGTAATTTTATATGAATTATTAATTATACATTCAAACAGTTCAATGTATAATTATTATTAGTGATTTTTTTGTGCTATTTGCATTTTAATTGGCTTTTTTATATTTCTATTTAGCATCAGTTCTATTTTGAATAATTTTAGTACGTCAAACCTATTTTATTTCAGTTAGATGCAAAGTCAACATTTCTTTAAATACATTTTTTGTCATCTAATATTTATATTTTAATATTTCAACACTGTTTCAAGGGACATATTCTATCCTGAAATGTGTGTAATGCTATGAAATATGTATGAAGAGGTCCAGTAACAGCGGATCTTGAATATTAAAGGAAGTGTTTGTAAGATTGTGGCCAAAACTGGTACTGCAATCACTTTTAAATGACTGTAGAGCGGTGTATCCCCCTCCCCCTGACTCGAGGTTGCCAGATTGGCTGCAGAAACCAGCAGGAACGTTTGTAGATCTGAAGCTGTGGTAACTAGAGCAGATCTGGCAACCCGAAAAACTATTGACTTCGTGATTGGTCGATAGCTGGAGGGCGGAGCTTCAGGCCAAAACACAACATGTCAACATCAACATCAGTTGAGGGCTGCAACAACAACTTTATAATGACAATATCCTGGCTGTTGTCAGTGATATGAGTATTTGAAATGAACATGATTTCTTAATGTCTAGTGACATATCAGGGCCATTTTATGATTCATTTAAAATACATTTCTTACATACAGTTCCTTTAAACAGCGGATGATTTCAGGCCCTGCTCGGATCTCACCTGTGATTTCCAGGTTGACTGTATCCTGCTCATAACGGTCTCCCAGGGCGACGTGGCATCGGAACGTCCCTGAATCATTGGAGCGGAGCTGAGAGAGAGCCAATGAGGCGTTCAGATGGTTGGCGGAGTAACCGGGCAGACTGACCCGACCGGCGTAAGCCCGGTGGACTCTGACCACACCGTCCCGAGCGGACAGAACTGTCCTTTCTTGGTCTCCGGAGCCGCGGGTCCAGTGGATGTACGGACCATGGCCCGAAACGAGGGCTGGCGAAAGGGTGAACACACACGGGAGGAGGGCGGAGTCAGCCAACGGATGGCGTAAGGGTGGATGGGTCACTCTCCGGACGGTCACCAGAGTCTCGGCTCGAGTCACACCTGCGACAGAGGAGAAAGAAATGAACAGGTTTAAATTAAAGCTCAAGTGTGCAATGTTTCTTGTGTTTAAACTGTTAAAGGGGTGGCCCGACCAGAGTTTGGTGTTTACAGCTCAGAAGGGTATTGAGAGTTGCTAGACGACACTCGCGGCAGATTAGATTTGCTGCTGCTAGGGTGCGTCTAGATTTCTAGGCTATTAGCTTGTAGTGAATTTGTTCAAATCTAAACGGAGAAATTGTTCGTATGCATGATCACGTTGGTAAGTAGGCTACTCTGTGTATTATTAAACTTTTTTTTTTACAACACCGGCAAAGATTGTTTATTCCAGCACGCGTGCAGACAAACCCGCCAACTACTAGCCCTAAACAAGCCCTGAAAAAAAAGGCATTTGGGGGGTAAAAATTGTTATTTTGGGAAGGTTGCCAGCTAAAATTTGCATTCCTGTGTCTATATATCACATAATTGAGGTCGCTTCAACCTGCGGACAAGGAATAAAACCCGCGGGAAAACCGCAGACTTGACATTTGACAACTAACGTTATGCGTCGCTTCGTTGCTCTGATTGGTTGTCGGTCTGTCCAATCGAGGTCTTTCCTGGTTGGGTTGAAACACGGCCCATAATCACAGCCCAATGAGCATCAGACTCACATTCTGACTAGAGCTGAGTATGACCACGTCAGGCTAAGTTATTAGGTTTTGATGAAAGACTTTGGAAATACATGCCGATTCACAAGCGGATGAGTGTGGTTTAAGGAAGCAAACAGGGACGATTTATTATACATCGAGAGAAATTCAGATTTCAGAAGTCCAGTTTACTGTTCCTCATTCAACCCAACGGGTAATTACAGCAAAAGCCTTCACACCGTCCTCAAGAGTCAAACACAGAAAACACATGAATAATATTTGCTCTTCAGCCGGAGCGTCTCGTCTCCGTTCGTTAAAACAGGCAGAAACTCTACAAATACGTCAGAGCTGTGAGTGAAAAACACAAAGACGCTCTTTGAAGCTTCGCCTCTCAAACTGACACTCGATTGGTTTTATTCTTTTAAAAGAAAAGCAGGATATTCTTCAGCTGAACTCATCGTATTCTGACTGTCATGGACTTTGAGAGATGCTTATTAACTGGATCTCAGTCCAGTTCTCAGTCAATCTGAAGGCTTTGTACTAAAAGATACAGTCTTATATTATGCTATTCAATTATCTCCTACGACAGGTTCAAAAGCATCAAAGGTCATAAACGCTGTAATGTTCTCATAATATCCACTGACCGACGCATCAGCTCTTTTCTCTCAGAGTCTGAAACGGTTCATTAGAAGATTCAGTCTCTCTAAACCCCGCCTCTCTGAGAGCTGCTCTGCTCTGATTGGTCAGATGGCCCAGTCTGCTGTGATTGGTCAGAAATCAAATGCTCATTATAATATCTGAATCTCAGTGATATGAACAGTAGCGATGGCGTGGGTTTGACCGTATCAATCTCAGCGTCTGCTCCACGTGAACACAGACCAAACTCTTCCAGTCTCAGATACAACTACAGTGATTGAGGGCGGGGCACATTCAGCCAATGAGGACCAGAGGCGGTATTATGCAAATGAGCTACAAACCTACAGCTTCAGCAGGAAGAGAGACTCAATTACTGACGACTCGTTTCAGTTCAGAATCGATTCTTTCTTTTAGGACGCCATTTATCTGCACTTTGAGCTTTGAAACGTTTACATGAACAAACAGCCTTTATTACACTCCTATAATGCACACAGTAAACACAATTCAAACAGTCAAGGCTTTGTTGTCTGAAAACTAATGCATAAATGCACAATGTATAAATGTAAAAGTATCATGCAGAACTCAAATGAAGAAAAACAAGAGATCCACTGTCATTTTAAACATGCAACATCGTTTTTCACAGTCAATTAGACAAATCTTGTTAAATACTCCAGGTTTATTTATAACTATGAGCAGCAGTTGGCATGTTTTCCATCACCACAGGCAATCATTTCAGCCTCTTTCATTCCCTAGTCTGTAGAAACACTGAAATTGTGTTTACAGTAATCTGACTGTAAAATCTGAAGCTGGTATTATAGTTTATTTTTAACTGTTCATGGAGAAAGTTAAAGATGTGCACAATTAGAACAGAAATTAGCACTTTTATTCATCAAGGATGCATTAAAATGATCAAAAGTGACAGTAAACACATTTATAATGTTCTATTTTGAAATAAATGCTGTTATTTAGAACTTTATATTCATATAAAATCCTGAAAAATAAAATGTAGCACTGATAATAATCCTAAATGTGTGTTGATCATCAGATCCTCATCTGAGAATGATTAGTGAAGGATCATGACACTGAAGACTGGAGGAATGATGATAAATTCAGCTTTGATCACAGGAATAAATCACACTTTACTATATATTCACATAGAAATCTGTTATTCTGAATTTAAAAAAGACGATATTGCAGATTTTATTGTATTTTAGATCAAATACATACAGCCTTGGTGAGCAGAAGAGCCTTATTTATACGCGTTAAGAAAATCTTCCTGATCCAGCATTTTGAACCCTCAGCGGACAGACGTTGTGAAGCGGTCGGCTCATGTAATGTCGTGTTATGTTATTGCACGGCTCTGTGAAATACTTGATTCTGATTGGTCAATCGCGCATTCCAGCGGTATGTTATTTCCAGATAACACTCGCTCATCCGGGTACTGCGAGTTATCTCGACCGGTTCTACTTCTGTGCTTAACGCTGGCGCCATCTTGTGGCTTAAACAGCCGTGGGTTACAATGGAAGACTTCAAGGCGGGGTTCCTTAATAAAGTTTTAAATATGGATATTTTTCTGACACAAACGCATCGATTGGAATCAGAAGGCTCTATTAACCCATCGGAGCCGTGTGGAGCACGTTATTTGACGGACAGCTGCATTTTTTTATGGACTTCAAAGTTCAAACACAACTACAACTACTGCTGGGATTAACGTTAGCCTGGGATTTTTAAATATAACTCTGATTGTATTTGTCTGACAGAAGAATGTCATATACACCTATGATGACTTGAGGGTGAGTAAATCATAGGCTTGGTTTCATTTTTGGTTGAACTAACCCTTTCAGCATTCATTCTCAACATTTAGCAAGAGCATATGGCAAATCTTCAGCATTAAAGGCTTAAAGCAGTTTGGAACTGTTTTTCTTCGCGGAAGCTTTGTGTAAGAGCTAATAAAATATTCAATCTCAAGACAATATTTTGCGTGTAATAATTATTTATTTGAGACTAGTAGCCGTGTAATAAGCGGGATAATGTCCACCCAGCCGGTTGTTATCGCAGAATAAACCCCTTCAGAGTGACGCTCCGCTTCGCCTCGGGGTCCTGATCACTCTGGCGGGGTTTATTCTGCGATAACAACCGGCTGGGTGGACATTATCCCTTACTTATCAAAACACTGTTATTTGCAGTGAACTTTCTGCGAGACGTGCCTTGTAAATGCATTACTGTAAACACATTTCCCATTGGTTTCCACACACAGATATTAAAGTGTAAATAACCTTGCTTAAGTGATAAAGGAAGAAAAGGAAATCTAATCTCCCAAATCCAGCTGTGGTCGCTCCGCGCATACCTGAACTATCTGTAACGGAGAGTGTGTGGGAAATCAATGGCAGCGCCTCCAGTCCGTATGGATTCAGGGATGAGTGTATATCCCACTGTTTGAATTATGATATGAGTGATGAAAGCTCAAATCTGCATTTAGATGGTTTGAATTCCCCCTTATCGGGTTTGTCTTTGTGCAGAAAGCAGGTCATTTTCCTCCCTGATGAGACGTAACTCATTATACCAAACATGTCTGATTCACCACGAAATTAAAATAATCATATTTTGCATAAATAAAATTAAGCCTATTTCCTCCCTAAACGATCAGTACCATAATGTTTACAATCTTTTTTTTATTTTTTTTATTTTTTTTCCAGTATTAGTGTCTAATCTTGCAAAACAAATACTAAAAAGATGTAAACGGCATATAAATATATATATATATATATATATATATATATATATATATATATATATATATATATATATATATATATAAAATCATGACATATTACTAATATATATGTGTGCATATTGTACATTTTGAGGTAAAAGATGATGCTGGACATGCTGGTGACATGTTTCACCAATATAGCAAACATAAGGATACAGCCCATAATCATATTTACACACTTCCCAAAATCAATCCCGCCAGAGGCTTCCATAAATCAGATGCCATCAGACACAGTAGCTGAGTAACACACACACACACACACACATACACACACACACCCACACCTACACACACACACTCCCAGAGGGGGGTTACAGATTAATGCATTAACTGAATAACCTTTCCCAGCTCCACAGACACACACACACACACACACACACACACACACATAAACACAGCAGCACCTGCAGTAGTTTACACCTCTCAACCCTCACCATCCATAACCATGGCAACCGCTGCTCCGTAACCAGGAGAGACGAGAGGACGGCGCTCGCTCGGCTCGATACGCTAAATCTGATTCATTCGCCAGCCGTCCAAACGTTCATCAGAAACAACACAAAGCACTGCGGCTCCGCTGCTGCCTTCTGGAGCCCTCGCTCGGGCACCGCCATCAGGGCCACAAACACACACTCATTCACATTCACTGAGATAAAGAGCACAGCAAATAAAAATATTACATCAAAAACCAACTTGCCAACTTACTGAAATACACCGTAAAAAAAAAAAGTCCATAAAAATAGGGCACAGTGCACTGTATAAATATGAAGGTGTTTTACCTGTGTTTTAAATTACACATTGCATTAGAATGTGTTTTAAGGGTTAACGGAAATTTCCGTAAAATTACTGGATAATGTACTGGCAGAAAATTACCACACTGTAAAATAAATAAACTGGTAACTGGAAATTTCCGTTAACCCTTAAAACACAAATGAATGCAATGTGTAATTCAAAATACAGGTAAAACACCTGTAAAAAAAAAAACAATACGAAAAATGCCTTCATATTTATACAGTACATTGTGCATTGTGCCCTATTTTTAAAGGGGCGGTGAAACACTCAGTTTCAGTCAATCTCATGTCAATCTTGAGTACCTATAGAGTAGTATTGCATCCTTCATATCTCCGAAAAGTCTTTAGTTTTATTATATTTATAAAAAGAAATATCGGCTGTACCGAGTCTTTACGGAAAAAAACGAGCGGCTGGAGGCGTATCGTGTGGGCGGAGCTAAAGAATGACGAATGTGCACAAAGCGGTGACGTCCTCAAGCGTGGAGAAACCCATCGCTCTCTCAGCTAATAGATATGATCCATTCGGAGGCTGAAATAGAAACAGCAACAGCAGGACGTCCGTCTCTGTGGAATGTACTGTATTTAGAGGCCTGTCAACATGACATGATTCGGTTTATGGACTGTTGTATGAGACCAAACCTTAGTAGCAAGCAGAACGGTTTTGCACCTCAGACTAGTGTAACGTTATACAGAGAACAGCAATGAAGTCCGTTAGCGCATTTGAATGACGAAGCACGCGATCGTGTCGTTTATTGATGTTTACTCACGCGACGATAGCCGACAGCACAGACATTTGAAGCAGTTTTACTCACCGGCTGCTTCCAAAGCAGGACCGAACCTTTATCGCTGGGACCGCTCCGTCAAAAACACACTTCTTGGTCCACTTTGCGATGCGACTGAAGCATTTCTGCGTTCAAATCGGTTCAAATGCGGCGCTGCCTTCCCGGAATGCTGTGCTGAAGCGTTGAAGTCGCTCGACGTCACCCATAGGAATAAAGTGGAGCGCGGCGCGGACTATAACCGACATTAGTGTTCACGGACTACTGGATCTGCAGCTGAGAGCAGTGTTTACAGCGTGCGTTTCCTCTCTCGCGCTAGTGACGCGCGGGCGCACCCTACCGGGAGAAGAGCCCGTACAGCCCATACAAGGACCTTCCGCTCTGTTGACATCAAGCCGAGCCATACTCGAAAAAAACTCTCTGAAACTTGTGAGAAACCGGAAGGAGTATTTTTGACACAGAAATACTCCATCAAACGTCCAACATTAGTTTTTGAAACTTTGTCTATGTTTAGGATGGGAATCCAAGTCTTTAACAGTGTAAAAAGCTCAGTATGCATGAAACAGCATTTCACCCCCCCTAAAACAATTTTTAAATTAAAAATTAAAACTGAAAATATAATTCCAAAATGAATAAATACCATAATAGTAATAAAAAAATAATATAAAAAACCCTAAAAAAGCTAAAAAAAAATTATATAAAAAAACGAATAAAAATGGCAAAATCACATACTGTAACAAAGTCTCTAAAACTTAAACTAAAATTAAAATGAAAATGTAATTCCAAATATTAATTAATACTATAATAGTATATAAAATAATAATAATATGACTTTGCTTCAGAAGGCCTTTATTAACCCAGTGGAGTCTTTCATGATGGATAAATGGATTATGATGAATGGATTTGATTTCTGATTTGCACCACTCACTCACATTATAAAGCTGGGAAGAGCCAGGATATTATTTAATATAACTCCGACGGCTGAAAGAATAAAGTCATAAACACCTGGGATGGCTTGAGGGCGAGTAAATCATGGGATAAGTTTTATTTTTGTGTGAACTATCCCTTTAACACACTTATATTTCAGCTGCCAAGAAGCACCAATAAAAACGGCACAATATTTGCAATTTCTGTGCATCTTTACACTTATTGTGGAACGTTATTTGTGTGGCATTGCAGAGGTAGTTCAGCAGCTCATAAAGTCAGGATGCTGCCTTAGAAGGGAGCTGCCTATGTAGGGAGCAGACCGACCGCAAGACAGATGTAAGAGGAGAAGAGAAGAGTGTGTGTGAACAAATGTGGCACTTTATTGCAAAGTAAGGATAGAATTATTTTCCACCTGTCATCTCTCTATCATTTCTCTCTCTCTCTCTCTCTCTCTCTCTCTCTCTCTCTCTCTCTCTCTCTCTCTCTCTCTCTCTCACACACACACACACACACACACTTCCATGGCAATCCAACATAGTGTGTGCGTGTGTGTGTGATTGTATGTATGTATGTATGCGTGTGAGTGTGTGCGTGTGTATGTGAGTGTGTGCTTGTGTTGTGTGGGAACGAGTGTATGTGTGTGTGAGTGCGTGTGTGCATATGCGAGTATGTGTGTGTGAGCCATGGTGTGAGCACACACATCTCTCTCACGAGTGTGTGTGCGTTTGTGTGAGAGTGTGTAACTGAACTCTGTTCTTCAACACACTAGTCTTGTCTATAATAAACTGAACCTGAGCAGTTCCTGAGGAGAATCTGAGCGTCGTCTGTCTGTGTGAACCGCTCTGCCATTATGCTGAAGAGATGTGGGCGGTTTACAAAGCCTCTGTGATATTCTGATCTCTACATATGGCTTAAAGATAACAGTAAATTAATACATTTCGCTGGAAAAACTACAACATATAAATGCCATGAAGGAATGTCTGAGGTCACTATTGAGTGAACAAATCAGGGGCCAGGTCAGGTTAACATTTACAGGTGTCATGAACTGGCTTTTTAAAAATGTTTGAGGTCAACTAATGACATGTGTGTGGTTTTTACATTCAGAAACATCCTAACTAATAAGTAATAGGCTATTTTCTACCGGGGTTTTGAGGCTCTCTCCTGAAAGCTGGGTTTTGATGGGCGTGTCACTGGAGACTTGGAAGTAAACGCCCACGGCTAGGATTGGATAACATGTGCATATTTAATGAGCTTCATCTCCGCTGTCAGTTCAGTTCACGAGGGAGGGATTGTTCTGAAAGCGGCAACCGGGATGATTCTCTCACAGGACTCATAAACGTCTTTATCAAACAAACACAATTATTTATTTTTCATCCACCTGCGATTGATTGGAATATAATTTCTGTATTACACGGCCCCGCAGGATCGGTGGATATAAGCGTGAACCGAGCACAAACACACACACACACAAACACACACGCACGTGGACCCAGATCAAGAAAGGAATATTATTTCACTATTTGAGATTCACGTTTACAGGCTTACGTTTTGGTAGCCCGTCTGGAAAACACACAGCCCCGGGACTACTATTACATATAAAAAACACGTTTTACTCACATAAGTGTGTTGCACTATTCCTGTAGGATCCAATATAGAAGCACAGCATTGTGTTTTAATCTCAATATGTCTGCAAATCCAGCTGGACCTGAGACTTGTTTACAATCGATTCCACAGTTAAATGAAGCGAACACACGTACATGTCTTCCCCACATGATCTGGATCTTCATTAATAATAAATGAAGTATCTCACATTCCTAATATTATGATCTGAAGGAAGCTTATGCAGCGACTGTGTTCTTCCACAATATCTTGCTATCTTCTTCGACATGTTTATTACTAGGGATGCACCGAAATAAAAATCATTGGCCGAAAACGAAAACCGAAAAAGAGGAAACCAAGGCCGAAAACCGAAAGAAAGTATGCCAATTATTAGTAATTGTTACCAATAGTAACCATTGCATTTATTGCTATGACTTTGTAAATTTACTAAAAATCAAGGTATTGCAATTGCATAAATTAATAATAAAGTTTCAAATAATAAATCAATTACAAATTATGCATAAACTTATTTAGCACATTGCAACAACGCACAGTATAAAATTAAATTCAAACTAAAATGTTTAACTTGCCTTCACTCATGTGTAGCCTACATTAAATAATACACTATACAAGCCTACTCGTCTGCAGAAAGGTACAGACATTTAATAAAAAGTAATCAAATGTAAAATAACTGCATATTTAACTGTTTAAATTAAAGATTAATACTTATTAAACTTAAAAAGCTAATCAATCAAGAGCAGTGAGTGATTTCCTTATCTTTTGTTTGACATGAAACAGAGTAAAGGTTGCTGCCGCTTTAAGACCTAATCAACGGATATGCTCGTCTTTCTCAACTGTAATATACAGTTCACTTAAAGGTGCACTATGTAGTATTTTTGCAGTAAAATATCCAAAAACCACTAGGCCGGTGTTATATATTTTGTTCAGTTGAGTATTTACAATATCCCAGATGTTTCCAACTATTTGTAAATTGTGAGAAAATTGCTATTTTAACTAAGGACCGGGACGTTTCAGCATAGCGTTTGAGCGAGTCGCCTTTCAATCGCGTCATATCTGCGCTACCCTCGGTTTCGGGTTTTACTCGGCAGGAGCGCTTTACTCTTAGCAGTGTGAACAAGTGAACGCACAGAGGAACGTCATAACATCATTTTAAACACACTTAAATGTATCTAATATGATAAACAGAGCTGCTTTACCTCATAATCATAACCGGAAGAGCGGATCAGTGCAGGCGCCCGGCGACTGTGTCCCGTCCCGTCATAATAAAAGTCCCGGTGTTCGCAAGGCGGGTATTTGTTTAACAATCGCTCCAGCGGCCGTGCTCAGCTCCTCAACACTTGGTCCTGCTCTGCTTCACTACAGTAACGTTAATAACCAATCGCTCCAGCGGCCGTGCTCAGCTCCTCAACACTCGGTCCTGCTCTGCTTCACTACAGTAACGTTAATAACCAATCGCTCCAGCGCCCGTGCTCAGCTCCTCAACACTCGGTCCTGCTCTGCTTCACTACAGTAACGTTAATAACCAATCGCTCCAGCAGCCGTGCTCAGCTCCACAACACTCGGTCCTGCTCTGCTTTAGACTACAGTAACGTTAATAACCAATCGCTCCAGCGGCCGTGCTCAGCTCCTCAACACTCGGTCCTGCTCTGCTTTACACTACAGTAACGTTAATAACCAATCGCTCCAGCGGCCGTGCTCAGCTCCTCAACACTCGGTCCTGCTCTGCTTCACTACAGTAACGTTAATAACCAATCGCTCCAGCGGCCGTGCTCAGCTCCACAACACTCGGTCCTGCTCTGCTTCACTACAGTAACGTTAATAACCAATCGCTCCAGCGGCCGTGCTCAGCTCCTCAACACTCGCTCCTGCTCTGCTTCACTACAGTAACGTTAATAACCAATCGCTCCAGCAGCCGTGCTCAGCTCCTCAACACTCGCTCCTGCTCTGCTTTACTACAGTAACGTTAATAACCAATCGCTCCAGCAGCTGTGCTCAGCTCCTCAACACTCGCTCCTGCTCTGCTTCACTACAGTAACGTTAATAACCAATCGCTCCAGCGGCCGTGCTCAGCTCCTCAACACTCGCTCCTGCTCTGCTTCACTACAGTAACGTTAATAACCAATCGCTCCAGCGGCCGTGCTCAGCTCCTCAACACTCGCTCCTGCTCTGCTTCACTACAGTAACGTTAATAACCAATCGCTCCAGCAGCCGTGCTCAGCACCTCAACACTCACTCCTGCTCTGCTTCACTACAGTAACGTTAATAACCAATCGCTCCAGCGGCCGTGCTCAGCTCCTCAACACTCGCTCCTGCTCTGCTTCTCTACAGTAACGTTAATAACCAATCGCTCCAGCCGCCGTGCTCAGCTCCTCAACACTCGCTCCTGCTCTGCTTCACTACAGTAACGTTAATAACCAATCGCTCCAGCGGCCGTGCTCAGCTCCTCAACACTCGCTCCTGCTCTGCTTCTCTACAGTAACGTTAATAACCAATCGCTCCAGCGGCCGTGCTCAGCTCCACAACACTCGGTCCTGCTCTGCTTCTCTACAGTAACGTTAATAACCAATCGCTCCAGCAGCCGTGCTCAGCTCCTCAACACTCACTCCTGCTCTGCTTCACTACAGTAACGTTAATAACCAATCGCTCCAGCCGCCGTGCTCAGCTCCTCAACACTCGGTCCTGCTCTGCTTCACTACAGTAACGTTAATAACCAATCGCTCCAGCGGCCGTGCTCAGCTCCTCAACACTCGGTCCTGCTCTGCTTCACTACAGTAACGTTAATAACCGCATGCATGAACGTGATTTCGGCCCGAGTCCTATTTTCCAGCGGCTGTGAGGTGAAGACCACGTGTCCCAAGATGCTGCGCTCACACTTTGCGTCATCAAACTACGCATTTGTTTTGAATAGGCGCCCTCCAGTGGACGGAAAGTTGCATAGTGCACCTTTAAGGCATATTCAGACTATGTCTGCTTGGATACTCATCAAGATGGACATGTTGACATACTTCTTGTTTTGTGAAGACAACAACAAAAAAAACTTCTTATGAACAAAACTTCAACATTCATTATTGTTAATAGCATTAACTAATAGATTGTTTTAGTTCAAAAGTTAACAATGCACTGTAAACTAACATGAACAATTTTATTAACTAGTATTTTATAATATAATGTTAACAAATAACACCTTATTGGAAAGTCTTACAATAAACTGATTCTGAGTTAGGGGTTCAACGTTGCATTTGCTTGAAAACATCATTTTCTTCCACAGATGGAAGTTTTATCACTAACGCTGTAGGCTCTCAGTAAATCTAGCAGCTCTGATAAATCCGGACGTCCGCTCTAAAGAGGCCAGGTCTGAATGTACAGGGGTCGTAAATCGTCCTGGCAGGAGGGAGTGATTTCCCATCATCCTTCAAAGCGGCCACCCATCGCTAAAGAGCCTAATGAAACTGAAGCTGCCAGAGAAAACATTTGGCCTATGAAGCATTCTGTGTTCGCTCACACACACTCTGATCCGGTTAAGCGGTAGGAGGGCTTTCGCTGAGGTGTCGGGTCGGTTACGTGCGGTCAGGCCTGACTGAGATATTCAGCATGAGCACAAAGAATCAGCGCACAGTTCGGCATCTGCAGACGGGTCGTAACCGAGTGTGTGTTTGTGTGTTTTGTGTCTGTGTGTGTTGTTCCAAACACTAGTCAGATGCATTCATCAGCAATATTTGGCATCACATATTTTGTCTTTCAATATGTACACTGATGTTTCCGATTGTGGTACAGGTTTTTATTGTTTAATAAAACGATCAAAAACATTTCTGTTAAAGTGGTCATGGACTGAGAAATTAAATTTTCCCCGAGCTTTTGACATTTATCTTCATACTTTAAGAATTTCCTGTCAGTTTAGTCCAAAAACAGCTTTTATTGTAACCAAACCCAGCGAACGGCTCATAGATGTTGAAAGACCGCCTCTGCAGAAGAAGATCAACGCCTATATCATCATTCCATCTTTGGCCCCGCCCACCGGCGTGTTAGTGAGATGACGAGAAGAGACGAACAGACCACAATTAACTTTACTTTCCCAATTAACCTAATGCTACGAATGTGCTTATTTATTTTCATCAATGTGAATGTCTCAGTCAAGCATTATTTATTTGTATTCTGTACATTTCACTGTGGATTCATTGGTAAATCTGTCGCAATTTGGGAACAGGCTTTGCAAACAGACTTTTACGATATGAACTCGACAGTAATGCCACAACATGTGAGTAACCATGTTAATTCTAATGTCAAAATGATCACAAGAACGCTGAGCAAAAATCCCAGAACCACACAGGGGACATAGTGAATGACTTGCAGAGAGCTGGGACAAAAGTAACAAAGGCTACCATCAGTAACACACTACACCATCAGGCACTCAAATCCTGCAGTGCCAGACGTGTCCCCTTGTCCCCCTGTCTGAAGTTTGCTAGAGAGCATTTGGATGATCCAGAAGAGGATTGGGAGAATGTCATATGGTCAGATGAAACCAAAAGAGAACTTTTTGGTAAAAACTCAACTTGTCGTGTTTGGAGGAGAAAGAATGCTGAGTTGCACCATACCTGCTGTGAAGCATGAGGGTGGAAACATCACACTCTAAAAAATTCTGGGCAAAAACAACCCAATGTTGGGTCAAATATGGACTAACCCAGCAATTGGGTTGTTTTAACCCAGGGATTGGGTTGTCTTAAGCAAATATTTAACCCAACATTGGGTTAAAACAACCCAGCATTTTTTAGAGTGCATGCTTTGGGGCTGTTTTTCTGCAAAGGGACCAGGACGACTCATCCGTGTAAAGGAAAGAATGAATGGGGCCATGTATCGTGAGATTTGGAGCAAAACCTTAAAATCCTTCCATCAAGGGCATTGAAGATGAAACGTGGCTGGGTCTTTCAGGATGACAATGATCCCAAACACACCGCCCGGGCAACGAAGGAGTGGCTTTGTAAGAAGCATTTCAAGGTCCTGCAGTGGCCTAGCCAGTCTCCAGATCTTAACCCCATAGAAAATCTGACAGCCCAAAACATCGCTGCTCTAGAGGAGATCTGCCAAACTACCAGCAACAGTGTGTAAAAAACTTGTGGAGACTTACAGAAAACGTTTGACCTGTCATTGCCAAGAAAGGGTATGAAACAAAGTATTGAGATTAACTTTTGTGATTGACCAAATACTTATTTTCCACCATAATTTGCAAATAAATTCTTCTGACAATCAGACAATGTGATTTTCTGTCATAGTTGAAGTGTACCTATAATGAAAATTACAGGCCTCTCTCGTCTTTTTAAGTGGGAGAACTTGCACAATTGGTGGCTGATAAATACTTTTTTGCCCCACTGTATATAATATATCGGCCAATATATTGGTTATCGGCTTTTGAGATATAAATAATTATCGGTACCAAAAATAAAGTTATTCAGGTTTATGACTGGAGCGTCTGTTGATTTGTCTGGCTATCACCAGACCAAGCTCAATTTAAGATTGAACATTGCTTTGGGGAGTCTGCTCTGTATTTTCTCCTGCACACGAGGCGTGATCAATGGGCATAGTTTAAATGACTCCGTACACAATTGGATAGTCCTTCAACCAATCAGACCACAAGAGGCGTGATCAACGGGGAACAAACCATTAATTCTCTATCCGTCATCGCGTTATACCCGCCAATAGCGCGCCAGGTGGATAAGCCAGTCTGTGATTGGTTCCCGTAAAAGTGTAACAGAAGCAGTAGAAATTAATGTACAGGTTTCCAGACTGAGCTGCAGGGCAAAATCAAATCGCCAACAGATCAGGTTGGGTTTACCCAGTCTATCTGTTGACGCCACATGTTGTTTTTGAATGCGAGAACATGTCCTGTGTGAGCGGCCCATTACTTTTGAATGCTGTTGAGAGAGAAAGAGCAAACCAGAACTCACCACAGTCCGCTGAAAGCACCAGCAGAACCGCTAGAACCTGCAGCCCACCGGCGTTGACACGCAACATCCTGAGATATATAGAGAAAAGACAAAGAAGGAGAGAACAGTGAGAATTATAAAAAAAAAACACTGGCTGCATCGCAATTCCCATAGCTATTCTACACATTAAAAGCACGTACTTCACTGACAAAGGAGATACAAAAGATAGTACAGCATTGGGACATACTGTCATTAAAACCTTGGCTGCATCCAAAATCACATACTTCCCTATTATATAGTAGCCAAAAAAATAACAGTATGTGACAGAAGTAGTATGTCTGAATTTTACAGTAATCATAAAAGATAGGCAAAAAGTACCCTGATGAAACGCAACACTTAGTGAAGTCATCACACACACACACAGCATGCGGATGGGAAATGACAAACAGAGGTTTATTAGACAGACTGTGTGTCCTTTATAAAGGAGATGGAGAATATGAATATTAATGCATATGGTAAAGAATGTTTTTTGTAACACCCAGCACTAGCCACCCGTCAGACAACAACAAAAACACTCTCAGAATAGTAATCAGCCGTTTCATCCTTTCATTGTTTTACTGAACTTCTCCTTACAGCGCTCCCTCTCTCTCTCCCTCTCTCTGTGGGTGGTCTGTCTTTTAGTATCCTTCACGCCGTCTCTAATCCTCCTCAGACAGGAAATGTCTGCCTTCTGTAAAATTACTCTCTAGTCCATCTCTTTTAAGTGTAATGAAACACAGATACACATCAATATTCGTCGCCCACACAGCAGCACAAACCAGCTACAGCCTAGTAGCTACAAAGAAACACCACAGTAAATGCTTAGCAACACCCTAACAACCCCTCATATCACCCAAATTACCACATACCACTATCACGTTCCTATCAAATCCCTAGCAACCAACTATAACATCTATCAACCACCCAGCCCTAACGAACCAGTATCCTTGATAACTGCTTAGCAACACCCTAGAGACCACACAAAATCCCTAACACTCCTCTAGCAATGCCCTAGTAATCACCCAGAATGTTAATTGCTTAAGTAACTTGGCAAAACCCTAGCAAACATCCAAAACTCCTTAACAATCAGCTAGTAATTTCCTAGTAACCACCCAGAACCCCATAGTAACTGCTACACAACATCTTAGCAACACCCATAACCACCTAACATACCCTAATAAATATCCAGTACTACCTAATAATTTAGTAACACCCTAGCTACAACCCAGAACCCCTTGTTATCACCTAGAAACACCCAAGTGACCTCCATGAAACCCTTAGTAACTGCTTAGCAATACCCTAACAACCAACCAGAACCCCCTAGTAACTGCTTATCAACAACCCTAGATACAACTCAGAACCTCTAAAAATCTAATAGCAATGCCCTAGTAACCACCCAGAACACCCTAGTAACTGCTTAACAACATCCTAGCAACATCCTAATGACCCCCCCAGAACACACTATAGTAACTACTTCAACGTCCTACCAACAACCAAGTGAGAAGTGACCACACATAACCTCCAGAAAATGCTTAGCAACCCCCCAGTGACCACCCTGAACAACCTAGACAAAATCCTAACAACCACCTGGTAACCACCCAGAACACCCTAGTAACTGCTTAACAACATCCTAGCAACATCCTAATGACCACACATAACCTCCATTAACTGCTTAGCAACACCCTAGTGACCACCCAGAACCCTCTAACAACCATCTAGTAATGCACTAGTGACCACCCAGAACCTTCAGTAACTGGTTAGCAAAACCCTAGTGACCACCCAGAACTCTCTAACAACCACCTAGCAATCCCCTAGTAACCACCCAGAACTCCCAAGTACCTGCTTAGCAACACCCTAGTGACCACCCAGAGCCCATAGTACCTTCTAATGAACACTCTAGTGACCAGAACCCCCTAACAACCACCTAGCAATGCCCTAGTAACCACCAAGAACCCCAAGTAATTGCTTAGCAACACCCTAGTGACCACCCAGAACCCCTAGTAACTTCTAATGAACACTCTAGCGACCAGGACCCCCTAACAACCACCTAGCAATGCCCTAGTAACCACCCAGAACCCCCAAGTAACTGCTTAGCAACACCTTAGTGACCACCCAGAACCCCTAGTAACTTCTAATGAATACTCTAGCAACCAGAACCTCCTAACCACCTACCAATGCCCTAGTAACCACACAGAACCCCCCAGTAACTGCTTAGCAACACCCTAGTGGCCACCTATGAACCCCTAACAAACAGCTAGCAATACCCTTGTAAATATCCAGAGTCTTTAGTATCTATAGTAGCTGTATATATATCTATAGTAACTGCTAAGCAACACTCTAGTGACAACCCAAAACCCCCAAGCGATGAATTATCTGAGGAAAGCTGTCTGTTGCACTGAACATCATGGAGCTGTAATGCCTGTGAGTGTGAGGAGCCTCAGCAGAGACACAAGGGTGTGTGAATCTGGTGTCAGTCAGTGTGAAGTGGTCACATGCGGCGAGGACTCGCTCCCTAATCTCTCCAGACTGGCACCAGCATCCCGACACTCGGCTTACAGCTCACAAACACTCTGCCAACAGCACCTCCACAGAGAGAGAGAGAGAGAGAGAGAGAGAGAGAGAGAGAGAGAGAGAGAGAGAGAGAGAGAGAGAGAGAGAGAGAGAGAGAGAGAGAGAGAGAGACAGAGAGAGAGAGAGAGAGAGAGGGGGGGGGGGTGAGAATATGCCAGCTCATGCCTACAGAAGAGAGCCAAACAGAACCAGAAAGAGAGAGAAAGACGCAAATAAAAGAGGGACTGAAGACTAATTTACAGGCATGGGAAGGTCGCGCACCAGCTCAGTTTGAGCATTGAAATGTCAGATGAGTTTCTGAGCGAGTGAGCAGCTTTTCTCTTGACTGTAAACTCCGATTCGCTGCTGCTCCAGGCGTTTAGCATTTCAATTCCTTAAAGATTCAGCAGTGATTTAACTCTGTGCTATTTAGAGCCGTAACTAGAGACACAGCTGAGGCCGATTGAAGAGCGGGACTTTAACAATAACGACACAGGAACTGCAGCATTTATGATACGCAAACGCTGAGCAGCACTGTGTGTTTATGGGATGTATCAGAGCGAGATAGTAGCCCACAGGGATGTCACAGTACCAAAATTCCAGTCGGTACCATAAAAACTTGACAAATTTGCTAAATGTTTTTATTTTTATTTTATTTAACTATTTTTCTAAAAAAATTATAAAATTCAATAAGTTTATTATTTATGATGATAATCATAATTAAATAATTTATTTTAAAGGCTGTATGCTGTTTAAAATTAAACATTGTTTATAAACAAGATCAAGTGAAATATAAGCAGCCATCTAGCAATAATTATTCTTAGTAGTAGAGGCGTATTATTATTACATGGAAGCGTAGCTAAAAACAGTAGCCTAATATATTCTGTCAATTTCTTCACCTTACAACGAACCTTTATTTTGACGGGTTGCAGTGAAGATCGTTGAGTGTCTGTGTTCATATGACCGTTCTCTCAAAAACAGGTAAATTCTCATGAAATTATGGTTCATACATTTGTGTCTTTATATAGATCGAGTGCGCTGTTCCTTGTTTGGCAATACTTGTGAGGACACAAATGTCCTCACTTATATAGTAAAATATGAAAATGACTCACTAGTGAGGACATTGGACTGGTCCTCACTAGTTAAAAAGGCTTATAAATCGGCCAAAACATGTTTTTATTTAAATCTGTTGTTTTGCAGATGTTTCTGTGATGGGTTGAGTTAGGGGATAGAAAGTATCATTAACCAATCAATGGAAGTCTATGTAATGTCCTCACTAATATAGTGAAACAAACCTGTGTGTGTGTGTGTGTGTGTGTGTGTGTGTGTGTGTGTGTGTGTGTGTGTGTGCGTGTGTGGCTTGGTAATCCCTACGTTATGGGGACAATATCCCCACAAAGATGGCAATATCCGAAATCCTTGTCCTTGTGGGGACATTTTTAGGTCCCCATGAGGAAAACATCTTATAAATCACACAGAAGGAGTTTTTTTGAGAAAGTAAAAATGCAGAATGTTTCCTGTGATGGGTAGGTTTAGGGGCAGTGTGTGTGTGTGTGTGTGTGTGTGATGGGTAGGTTTAGGGGCAGTGTGTGTGTGTGTGTGTGTGTGTGTGTGTGTGTGTGTGTGATGGGTAGGTTTAGGGGCAGGGGCAGTGTAGGGGGATAGGATGTACAGTTTGTACGGTATGAAATCCATTACGTTTGTTTCTATGAGTGTGTGTGTGAGTCTGTGAAAGTGTGTGTGCATGTGTGAACATAAGTATGTTTGCTTGTGTTTGTGTGTGACTGTGTGTTTGTGTATGAGTGAGTGTAACTGTGTGAGTGAGTGAAAGTGTGAGTGACAGTGTGTTTGCATGTGAGTATGGGTGTTTGCGTGTGTGAGTGTGTTTGTGTGAGTGCGAGTGTGCGTTGTTTCTATTTTTATTTCTACCATGGTATTTTAAGATACCTGAGCTACCAACAAATAAAAACATCTGATTGACAGCTTGCAAAACAAGTTATATGTCAAACTGATAGAACTGAGATATTGTGGTGATATTTTGTCGGAAATGTCAGTTGAGTCATTTTATGCGATTATAAATGCAATGAGTGTTTTGTTTTGCTTTTTGAGGCGTCTTCATCTGCATCGTATGAAGAAGAACGGAAAGGAACTTTCAAAATGAAAAAGAGTTAATGAAATCAATATAATGTGACATTTTAAATATCATTTTTTCAGAAAAGCAGAGAGAGCGAGAGAGAGAGAGATACAGAAAAACAAACAAAAATCACTGTGACTTTTACTTTTAGCATTTATATTGCTACCTTCATGATCTAGAAAACTGTGTAAAGTGATATAAAAGTCATTCACATAAATATGTTGATGAAGTACAGTTATTGGGCAAAATAAGTTAATAAATGGGATTATGGAACATAAGTCCCAATGCAATCATCTCTTCTTCATTTTTTCCCGGGCATTTGTGCACTGACACTGCTGTGCACTTATTTGCGATTCTTCCAAATTGGTCTATTAGTGTGGAACCAAATATATCAGATAAACTGACAAATAAAAACAAAACTAGCTTTACTTATGGATGGTTCTTAAGATGCTAATTATAGTCTGCAAAGTAAACCAAACTAGTAAGATGTAAGATGCTTTCTACACAACACAATATTCCTCGTTTAAATAATTAATATGCAGAATAAAGGGGGCGGGCCTGAGTTGGTTAGTTGTGTGTTGAAACCGAGCCTGCCACACGAGTCCTGAAAACTGAAGCCAACGCGTCTCCATCGCCCCCAGGTGGCAGGAGGCAGTATAGCTCATAAACCCCGCCCTCTCCATGCTCTCTAAGGGGACACAGACAAACTAAAACACATTTTTTTCCAAAAATGGTGTCTGTCATTTTCGGCAGTGTTTATCACGCTATTGTTAGTTCAAGTGTTCGTTCTTTAAAGCCGCACTTGGCTACTTTTGCTCTCGGGGTCCCCCTACAGTAAAATAATGTCCTCAACTATTGTCGTAAGATCTGTCCTCCTACATCAGGGGATGCCATCGCGTGTGCATTTGTTGACATGACAGCCCTGATAGCCCTGAACTAGTGATGTGCGGGTCGTCTCATAACCCGCGGACCCCGTATGTCTATTTAATGGTCGCGGGTGCGCGGCGGGTTGTAAAAATATATACAGTGGTGCGGTGCGGGCCAAATAACTTCATAAAAGCGTCCCGCGGGTCGGTGCAGCACTAACAGTTCCCCTGAACACTGCAGGAGGAGTTAGAGTTCTTCTGGCGGCGCGTGTGAAATGTCTTCATCCCAGGTAACGTTACAGTCAGTGGCATATGCTTCAGCATGTCATATGAATATAATTTCATGGGTTTTATTTTTTTAAAACGCCAAATAATCACGATGCTCACGTTTACAAGCCAGCGTCATTATAGTAGTCTATTGGTTAGCGTTTTCCAGAATCTATATGATACTTCAGTTCAATGTTTGAGTGGTCGGTAATCCCCGTAACAAGCAGGACAGCATCGGTCGGGCACGCCTCCTTCAGCTCACGCCGACGAGCAAACGCTGGTCACATGTTGATCCTCGTCCGGCCTTTAATCACTTTTTCGTTTCCTCTTATTGCTTTCCTCCAACAAAACCTTTTCTTTCTTATTTGTCTGTGCTGCTTCGGACATGACTATATTATCCGACGAACAAAGTTGGGCTCGCACGTCTGAATGTAAGGAAGTGTGGGTGTTGGTGGAAGTGACGTATATGCCGTAAAGCAGTCGAGTTTTGTAGTTCTTTTTGTTCTCGGGTTACTACCCGAAACCCGAAGTTTAAAAGTACGATTGAAAACGATACAGACCCCATCAGGCTATGGCAGACGTGTCATTCAACCTATTGTAAGTCGATTTATCATCACAAGAGTCTTAAAAATATATTATGAAGGTTGAAAAGTTACCTAGTGCTGCTTTAAATAAGTTTGGTTTTAGTTATTTGATGCTTTATAAACGTGGGTGTGACGTTATGATAGACAGCTGGGTTTGACAGCCTCTCTGAGCGATGTCGTCACTGAGGCACTAATGGACATTTATCGGGAACATCGGGAGGCGATTGGAGCTTTAACTTTAATCTCTACATTTTGTTACAAACTGTTTATTTCACAAAAAGTATATATATTTCTCATGATATCGTGGCTCAACTTCACGCTCACAACTGCAGACTCCAGACGTCAGTGCCATATTTGAACAATGGCGGAGGAAAGTGACGTGTGCCGTCAATCTTTTTTTACTCTATGGTTAAAACTAACGGTTATGGAAAGGGGCGGGACATTTCCCAAACATGCTGGAAGCAATTAACCAATCACAACACACTGCTCCAGCTGACCAATCAGAGCCCATTGTGCTTTTCAGAAGGCGGGACATAGAGACAGGAACTAAACAGAGCGTTAATGACAGACTGAGAAGAGAGGAGCTGCAGCAATGGAGAATATGAGGAAATAATCAACATTCAAGCAGGAAAACCTGCTCTGAAATCAAAATCAAGACTTTATATAGGGCATAAAGGTCTTCTTTAAAGCGAAATATAAAAAAGGCCTTTAGTTATTAGTGAGTTTGCGTTTGGACACGACTGACAGTTTCTTAAGTCCGTCATCATCATGAAACAAAGACTGCTTTAACACAATCCAATCCTCAGACTAGTTAAACTCTCATCAGCCAAAGGCAGAGCGTCATTGTCAAGCAAATATAAAGCCCAAAGGCTCTTTGCGTGTTGGTGGTTAATTCAGTGGCTCTTAATTCCACTTGGCATTTTCTGATTAAATCAGCTTCTGTGTTTTCCAGCCTCCGCGTCTCCATCCAAACACCCACGGCTCAAACGCAGCGCCAGCGGCTCGCTCCCCGTGTGACTTCCTCAAAGAGAGACGCGGCTGACACTGATGCGGTCGGTGTCTTCTGGATGCTGCGGCCGGTGTGTGTGTGTGTGTGTGTGTGTGTGTCGGCTGCAGTAATTGGCTGTTGATGGTACTTTGCTGTTGGTGTTTGATTGGTTTTTGTGAGTCCAGACTCAGTGCTGGATGTCTGAAGGAATGAGGGCAGAAGTGATTCGTGACAACAATTCGCAACAAATTTCAAACCAAAACATTCAGATCTGTGTTTGAGCATATTAAACAGCTTCTTTTCAACCAGACAGAATAAGAATAATAATTCAGATTAATCACAGAAGTACTGGGATAGAAGTTTATAGTTGGGATATAAACACTGATATCTACAGTAGTGATCAATATAGAGAAAATCTGCTAATAATGATTATATTCGAATGATTATACTCGTTTGCATCATTATGCAAGTAGGTGGCGAAAATTGACGAGTTTGTCATTGAATCATTCATTCTAGAGATTAGCTCAAAAACACTGATTCATCCAGTAATGAAACAAGTGAAGTCTTTATGAGTGAGTCATTGAATCATTCATTCTAGAGATTCGTTCAAAAACACTGATTCATCCAGTAATGAAACAAGTGAAGTCTTTATGAGTGAGTCATTGAATCATTCATTCTAGAGATTCGTTCAAAAACACTGATTCATCCAGTAATGAAACAAGTGAAGTCTTTATGAGTGAGTCATTGAATCATTCATTCTAGAGATTAGCTCAAAAACACTGATTCAACCAGTAATGAAACAAGTGAAGTCTTTATGAGTGAGTCATTGAATCATTCATTCTAGAGATTCGTTCAAAAACACTGATTCATCCAGTAATGAAACAAGTGAAGTCTTTATGAGTGAGTCATTGAATCATTCATTCTAGAGATTAGCTCAAAAACACTGATTCAACCAGTAATGAAACAAGTGAAGTCTTTATGAGTGAGTCATTGAATCATTCACTCAAGAGATTTGTTCAAAAACGCTGATTCATCCAGTAATGAAACAAGTGAAGTCTTTATGAGTGAGTCATTGAATCATTCACTCAAGAGATTTGTTCAAAAACACTGATTCATCCAGTAATGAAACAAGTGAAGTCTTTATGAGTGATTCAGTGAATCATTCACTCAAGAGATTTGTTCAAAAACACTGATTCATCCAGTAATGAAACAAGTGAAGTCTTTATGAGTGAGTCATTGAATCATTCATTCAAGAGATTCGTTCATAAACACTGATTCATCCAGTAATGAAACAAGTGAAGTCCTTATGAGTGAGTCATTGAATCATTAATTCTAGAGATTTGTTCAAAAACACTGATTCATCCAGTAATGAAACAAGTGAAGTCTTTATGAGTGAGTCATTGAATCATTCACTCAAGAGATTCATTCAAAAACACTGATTCATCCAGTAATGAAACAAGTGAAGTCTTTATGAGTGGGTCTTTGAATCATTCACTCAAACTGATTTTTGTAAACAATTAATTCAGATTAAACATTTTTAAATGCAGCAATTAACATTTTGTCAGAACCTCTAGAAAATTATGTTTTTATTCATTATGTTCAGAATTGTGACCTTTATTAGTTTGGTTGTCAATATATCCAGAATCACTCTGATAAATCATAAAGAGAAACCAGGCTGTTTTTAAAGTCACTGTTGAAATCTAAAATTCAAACCAAATGAAACCACTCCATAAACTTTTTTCAGTGAATATTTTGGCCCTTCAAAATACATTTATTAGGTATTTTAATGTATGTATCCATTTTTATTTATTTATTAAAGCACACGTTATTCCTGTTTGGTGCTTCACAACTTTAACACCTTTCTTATAGTTCATTCATTACAGAAACATGTTGGTAAAATAACCAAATCTAGTGTTGTATTTATAAACAAAAAGTGACTTCTTAAAAAGAAGTGTTACCTGAAAATAAAGCTGGATTAAATAATGAAAAAATGAACATTTAAATTAGAAATGTTGCTTTGGCAACTAAAAGAAATAAAATAAGTTGAATTACTAAAATTATAAATAAACGAAAGCTTTAAAAACTTGACAAAAAATCTTACATGCTTTTGATGACAAAAGCACAAAATTACTAAAACTAATATTAAAATGAATAATGAAAACATACAAATTACTATAATAGTATAGAAATATTATTAAAATAAACTGGTTCACTCTCCATATAAAGTGGATTATTTTACCCAATAATTCTTTATGGTTTATTTTAGATTATTGCAACCTTAGTAAACACAATTACTGCATGATGTTGCAAAGCTAAAGATGCACATGCATAAAAATACACAATACAAAAATATTGCATGTTTGCAATGCTGTGCTTTTTCCATATTAGATGATTGCATCCTCAGCCTAGCCAAAGGCTGTACCGTTTCAAATCGTTCACATATGAGGGTCCACTTCTATGTCGTGAGTATGAAGTGAGGCAGATGAATGTGAGCGCGAGCACAGATTCACTGATGTGGTCAAAGAGTTTAGCTCTGAGATGTTTTCAGCCGCTGTGTAACTCTAATGGACTTGAGCAGCTCATCAGCACATCTGAGAGAAGATAATGAGAGATAATAATGAGCATTAATGAGCATTTCACTCCACTCCAATGCCTCTGCAGACTCAAAGAGGTACGGAGACATTAAAACTACAAATAACCTCTAACACAACACACCTCAGGAGCTTTCAAAGTGCCATCAAACTCTCCAGAGTCAAACTACATTTTCATATACACCAATCAGGCATAACATTATGACCTAATATTGTGTTGATCCACCTTTTGCTGCCAAAACAGCCCTGACCCATATCGACATGGACTCCACTAGACCCCTGAAGGTGTGCTGTGGTATCTGTCATCAAGATGTTTGCAGCAGATCCTTTAAGTCCTGTAAGTTGTGAGGTGGGGCCTCCATGGATAGGACTTGTTTATTCAGCTCATTCCACAGATGCTTGATTGGATTGAGATCTGGGGAATTTGGAGGCCAAGTCAACGCCTCAAACTGGTCGTTGAGCTCCTCAAACCATTCCTGAAGCATTTGTGCTTTGTGTCAGGAGCATTATCCTGCTGGAAGAGCCACAGCCACCAGAATACCGTTTCCATCAAAGTCTGAACATGGTCTCAGCAATGCTTAGGTAGGTGGAGCGTGTCAAAGTAACATCCACATGGATGGAGGACCCAAGGTTTCCCAGCAGAACATTGGCCAAAGCATCACACTGCCTCCGCCGGCTCGCCTTCTTCCCATAGTGCATCCTGGGGCCATGTGTTCCCCAGGTAAGCCACACACACACACACACACCCGGCCATCCACGTGATGTAAAAGAGCACGTGATTCCTCAGACCAGGCCACCTTCTTCCATTGCTCCGTGGTCCAGTTCTGATGCTCACGTGCCACTGTTGGTGCTTTCGGCGGGGTCAGGGGTCAGAGGTCACCCTGACTGGTCAGCAGCTATGCCGCCCATATGCAACAAACTGAGCTGCTCTGTGTATTCTGACAGCTTTCTATCAGAACCAGCATTAACTTCTGGAGCAGTTTGAGCTCCAGTAGCTCGTCTGTTTGATCGGACCCCACGGGCCAGCCTTCGCTCCCCACGTGCATCAATGAGCCGCATGACCGCCCATGACCCTGTGGCCGGTTCTCCACTGTTCCTTCCTTGGAGCACTTTTGATAGATACTGACCACTGCAGACCGGGAACAGCCCACAAGAGCTGCAGTTTTGGAGATGCTCTGACCCAGTCGTCTAGCCGTCACAATCTGGCCAAACTCGCTCAAATCCTTACGCTTGCCCATTTCTCCTGCTTCACACGCATCAACTCTGAGGACAAAATGTTCACTTGCTGCCTAATATATCCCACCCACTAACAGGAGCCGTGATGAAGAGATCATCAGTGTTACTCACTTCACCTGTCATAATGTTATGCCTGATCAGTGTATATAGACCTTCAGGCTATATATGCATTTGAACAAACACACACCTTCTCATTTCTTTCAGTTTATCACATTCTGCCTCTATTTAGAGTCCTGTCTCACTCGCTCAGACAGACAGAGAGAGAGTTAGACAGAATGAATGAAAGCGTTTCTCATCTCCCATGCCCACACACATCAGAATGACGCGGCTTTCCTATTCAAACCAGTCTAAATCTAATCCGGTTCTGGAGCAGCACTGACATTTACACGCAGGAACATCTGTGGGAGTCAATACCGCCCACAGGAAAGACAAACCACACATCTCACACATAAACAGCAATGAGATCTCCTGAGAAAAACACCCTCATATCCTCTAGAAAAGATCTCAAAAGTCAGATCTCAGTATGAACTCGTTTCCCTTCAAATGATCTGAGCTGCTCCACATTCAGTTTATATCTTCACTTTTACTGCATGACATCTATTTAGGAGAACCATCTCAGACAACACACTTCAAATAACAATATTTTCAGATGTCCACTGATTTGAGCTCTGAAAGAGCAACATCGGAGCCTCCATTCAGTTTAAGAAGAATAACACACACTAGGGGTGTCAACAATAATCGATTCGGCGATGCATCGCGATGCAGGGCATGAACGATTCAGCATCGATGTGGCAAAGTGCCATAATCGATTATGTCACTTTATTTTCTGGCGGACGATAAAGTTGTGAAGTTTCAAATACTTCCGGTTCCGGGAGAATAACAACAACAACAAGCAAGATGGCTGAGGCGGAGGGAGATGACCGCGATAGACGGGTTATTAAAAATGCACCCAAAGCTTGGAAAGCGGCACATTTCGGATTTTATGAAGTGAATGGGAAACTAGACAAGTCTTACGCGGTGTGTAAAATCTGCCACACTAAAATTAAGCACGTTGGCAATACAACTAACTTTACGAACCATGTCGATCGTTGGCATACTGAGTTAACTTCAACAACAACAACACAAAAAGTCAACACATCCCAGCCAAGAATTGATGAATGTCAACATTACCACACAGCTCCGAGAGAGCAAAGAGGATCACACGATCGGTGGCATGTTTATAGCGAAGGATCTATGACCCTATTCTGTGGTAGAAAATGGGGGGTTTTGCCACATGCTTAAAACAATTGAGATCCGGTATAAGCTACCGACATTACTGTATTTCACATCTTAATATTTTATTGTATGCAGCTGATGTGATGGTAGGATCAGGACAGGCATATAATTGTCATTGTCTTAAAGCTGCTAAGCTGCTGTTTTGTTGAGAATAGTTTGCACTTTACTTTACTACTTGAAAAAAAATTCACAGTAATAAGTGGTTACTGTGTGTTGTTGCACAGAATATTTTTATTCCTGGGTGGTTGTTGTTGTTTGAAAATGCCATATCCAATACCCTGTACCATTTAATTTGATTTAATTACATTTGATTTAATTTTATTTCATTACATTTTATTTTATTTAATAATTATGTCAAAGATACAGGAGACACATTGCAGCCAATAAAATCTGTTGTTTAATATCTGCTTGTATTGCCTCATGACTGATGAAAAATGTGCCTTGTGTGCAGCAGAATTTTGATGCATCGCAATGCATCGTAGAATCGAATTGAATCTAATCGTTACCTAGTGAATCGTAATCGAATCGAATCGTGAAGGCAGTGCCAATGCACACCCCTAACACACACACACACACACACACACACACACACACACACACACACACACACACACACACACACACACACACACACACACACACACACACACAAACCATAATCAATGCTCACACTGTTAATGGAAAATTAGAAATGAACTGAAGTAAATTTTGTAGTCTTAAACTACAACTTAAAAACTTAAAATATTTAAATTAAACCTGAAAATATAAATCAAAAGCTAATTCAAAATATTAATAAACACTATAACAATATATAATCAAATAAAAATAACATAAAAAAACTATCTTTATGAGTGAGTCATTGAATCATTCATACAAAAGATTTGTTCAAAAAAGCTGATTCATCCAGCAATGAAACAAGAGAAGTCTTTATGAGTGAGTCTTTGAATCATTCATACATCTGATTCATCCAGTAATGAAACTAGTGAAGTCTTTATGAGTGAGTCTTTGAATCATTCATACAAAAGATTTGTTCAAAAACACTGATTCATCCAGTAATGAAACAAGAGAAGTCTTTATGAGTGAGTCTTTGAATCATTCATACAACTGATTCATCCAGTAATGAAACAAGTGAAGTCTTTATGAGTGAGTCTTTGAATCATTCATACAAAAGATTTGTTCAAAAACACTGATTCATCCAGTAATGAAACAAGTGAAGTCTTTATGAGTGAGTCATTGAATCATTCATTCTTAAAATCAAATTAATTAATTTTTTAATACAGGCTGCATCAATTAACTTTGTGTCAGACGCTCTAGTAAATTACACATTATTGCTTCGTTATCTATTCATCTCTGATTTAAACGAAACAATCATGATTCTCAGTTTATTTGTTTAAACCATTTCTTAAAATGTTTAGAACCATTCTTACATAAATTGCCTTATTAAATTAAATGTGGAAAATTATGCAAGACTGCATTAATGAAAACAACAACATATGCCATCAGTATTAGAAAAATAATTAGACAAAATTAAAGAAAACATTTGATACCATGCTTTATTTTGCACGTTTTGTGTGCTTACAGTATATCTGTATTCATATTCATAGCCTAACATAAAATGCAGATGGATTAAGCCCAGCTTTGGATTCTCAGCTCAGCCGGTGGCAGTTCATCTTCACAGAGAAACAAACAGATGAAAGTCTCGCCCGTGGCTGTAACCGGTCCATCGCCAATCACTTCAGCACAGCCAGAACAAAAGCACAAGACAAGAAACCCGAACTAATGAAGCTCTACGAGTCCGTGAGTCCAGAGACCGACAGACGGATCGAAGACTTACAGCTGTGTGTGTTTGAGCATCTGAACGGACTGCCAATCCCAGTGTTAACCGGCTGTCTGGTTGCCATGGTTTCCTCTGGAATACCAGGAGACTCAAACTTAACCGAGGAAGAAAAAGAAAAATTCTCTTGTGTTTTGCATATGAATATCAGTTCACACTCGGTGACGGTGAGACTCGCCGCGTCACACGCTACTGTCGCAGCTTTTTAAGGCTGAAAAAAATACCATCTTTTAAATAACGTACAAGACATATATTATATGATTTCAAAAAAAGTGTTATATGACAATATTAGGGATTATTTTGTTTGTTTGAATTGCTTATGTTACGAATAACCAGCATTAAAACGACATTAAAGAGCAAAGAGTGTTAATTTTGAATAAAGAATAACTGCCATTAAAATG
>NC_090180.1:47152250-47202250 GCF_024679245.1 Pseudorasbora parva
GCTTGTATTATTTCCTCCCTGACTTTATTAACTGTACCTGATTAATCAATTAAACGGATCGCAGGCCTGTGAATAGAAATCGAATCATGAAATTGGTGTCAATGCCCAGCCCTACTTTAAACAATTCTTTTACAACACTACACTGTTCCACAGCAGCTTTACGTTAAAGGGTTACTTCAGCGATTAGCATATGGCTTAGTATCAGTGGAAACCCGGGAGTATATTCTAATGATCGTGCTTCCTGATGAATGTAATCTGACTCCTGCAGCGTTTGTGCCGTGACACTCACTCAGCTCACTCACATTATATTAAACACACACTGTGTGTAGTGTGTTCTCTAACTGAACTGATTTTATGAAAATGAACGCGGTGGGAAAGTGATCCAGAAATCCAGTAGCAGCGGCTTTGGGAGTGGCCTCGAAGGGCAGCGAAGCAATGCATTCTGGGAGTTGTTGTCTTTCATCCACATGAGCCAAAAATTAAATTCAGTCTTTTCTCAGTCTAGAAGGCACCAATTCAAAAATAATTTCACATTTCTACTACATTAATGATCCAGTTTAAATACAAAAGCTTAAAGGGATACTCCACCGCTTTTTCATATTAAACTATGTTATTGACACACACCCCTCTCTCGTCTCAGTGTGTGCTCTTAATCTCTGTGACGCGCGGTGACGATCTGATAGCATTTAGCTTAGCCCACTAAGCCCAGTTCATTCACTATGGTACCAAACAGAGATCAAGCTAGAAGCGACCAAACACCTCCACGTTTCCCCTATTTAAATACAGTTACACGAGTAGTTGAACGATCAAGTATGGGGACAAAATAAAACGTGGCGATTTTCATAACAGGTTAAAAAGGAGAACTATAATATATGGCGGAATAGCACTTCTGAGAGTACTTCGACAGTACTTACATCTCCGCCTCCCTCTCTCTTTTCCGTCAATAGAGGGGAGATGTGAGGGAGGATTTTTCAGCCGGGACTATTTACTGCGGCGACTGGGCTTAGTGGGCTAAGCTAAAGCTATCAAATGTCACCGCGTGTCAGAGAGATTAAAGCCTAGTTCACACTGCCCGAATTATGCCCCGATTTAGAGTCGCCGACAGGTTTTGTGAAATCGCTGACAAATGCCCGAGATCACAGGCAAATCGGTGCTCGTGCACGCGAGTGACAATCACGCAGTGTGAATAATCAAAGACGCGATCAGAGAGAATCGCCAACGAGTTGCTGACGCCGGTGAGATATTTGGCATGCTAAATATCTGGAGCTGTCGGCTATTGAAACTCCTGCTGTGTGAACTGCGTTCTGACTGAAAATTACACCGACAGCCAATGAGAGAGTGAGATACAGGACAGCAGGAGGTTCAGGGAGGAGTTATAGAGCAGAATATCAGTGTTTTAATAGATATATTTACAATTCTATCAAACAGAAACAAAGGCCAAACATTTGCACATCCAGCCGCAGCAGCACATTACAAGATTATTTATTTACCTCAAACTGTCTTTGCAGAACAAAATCCTGGCTCCCTCTGTCTCTCCAACAATTTCTTCCGCCATAATCTTTTTTCTTTTTCTCCACAAATCAGCGCACATACAGTTTGAAGCAAACTTTGTGCAGTTTATAATTTTTAATAACAATTCCAAGTCTCGTGCGAGAACCCCGGTCTGACGCACGTGTGATCTCGCGTCGTTTACTTGTCACATCGCACGTGTGTTTGGGAAACGTAGTTTGCGCACCGGAGAGAGAGAGAGTTGTCGGCGATTCTTCCTCTTGTTCAGTCATGCAGTGTGAACTCCTCTGTCGTCAAACCGTCGGTCAGTGTGAACACAGCAGTGACTGAATGATACCCCAGATAGTCATGCAGTGTGAAAAGAGCAGTGACCCGACGAGTTTGAAAATTGTGCAGTCTCAACTAGGCTTTAGAGCACACACTGAGACGAGAGAGGTGTGTGTCAACTCGTCTTAGTTAAGGGAATAACAGTTTGATATGAAAAAGCGGTGAAGTATCCCTTTAACGCTAAATCGCTGAAGTAACCTTTTAATAAACAGGAAACTAACTGTTAATGTTGTGAAATTCATCAATTCATTAACTTCAAGCTCTACAGAAGAGAGTGGTGGTTAATTAGAGCACATGAGACGTCAGAACGTCAGGAGCGTATGCATTACAACACAAGAGTGAAGAGGAAAGAGACAGCCGTGTTTCTGACGGCCTGCCCGAGTCGTCGTCGTCGTGTGTCTGGCAGGCTGCCAGAGACCCTCCTGTGAACTTACACACATCCAGACACAATTAATTATGCATGAGACGAGCCGCCAGCGTGTTCTTGAGATGCTCGTGTTTGCACACAAAGGTTACAAGTGTGTCTTTGTTTCTGTGCTTTTTACTTTTTCTGAAATATGTGGTATTTGGACAAGTAAAACTTACTGCACCACACTCCTACACTGTAAAAATGTTTTGTTGGTTTAACTTAAAAAAGTAAGTAAGCTGGTTGCCTTAAAATTTTGAGTTTATTGAAATTAAAAATTTGAGTTGATACAATGAAGGAAATATGTTTAATAAATAGAATCTCAACATATTGAATCTGAACCACATTAAAAATTTGATAAATCATGAAAATAGCACAATTTGGCATGTTTCACTGCGTCATCAGAAATAAAACACACAATTACCCAATATGCTTACAAAATCTTTTTCTAATATTTTAATAAAGGTTGTCAAATCTCAAAAAATGTTCATTGTATTAACTCAACATTTTAATTTCAATGAACTCAAAATTAAGGCAATCAGGTAACTTTTTCCTAAATAATTTTTTACAGTGTAAGGTGTTGTGGGTTGTTGCCAGGGCGGTGCTTTGCAGTTGCTAGGGTTTTGTGGGTGGTTGCTAGGGCATTGCTATGCAGCTGCTAAGTTGTTGTGGGTGGTCGACAGGACATTGGTATGCAGTTGCTAAAACTTTGCTATGCATTTACGTGAGCATTGCTAAGCTGTTGCTTGAGCATTGTGGGTTGTTGTTAGGGCGTTGCTATGCAGTTCACAAGGGTGTTGTAGGTGATTACCAGGATAGTACTTTGCAGTTGCCAGGGCATTGCTATGCAGTTGTTAGAGTGTTTCTATGCAGTTGCTAGGGCATTGCTATGCAGTTGCTAGGGCATTGCTATGCAGTTGCTAGAGTGTTTCTATGCAGTTGCTAGGGCATTGCTATGCAGTTGCTAGAGTGTTTCTATGCAGTTGCTAGAGTGTTTCTATGCAGTTGCTAGAGTGTTTCTATGCAGTTGCTAGAGTGTTTCTATGCAGTTGCTAGAGTGTTTCTATGCAGTTGCTAGGGTATTGCTATGCAATTGCTAGGGTGTTGTGGGTGGTTGATGGGGTGTTGCTTCGCAGTTGTTATGGTGTTGTAGGTAGTTGCAGGGCATTGCGGGTGGTTAAAAGATAATTACTATGCAGTTGCTAGGTTGTTGTGGACAGTTGTCAGGGCATTGTTATGCAGTTACTAGAGCTCTTCATTATAGTTCCTAGGGCATTGTGGATGGATGCCACAGAGTTGCTTTGCAGTTGGTAGGGCACTCTGGGTGGATGGTTGCCAGGGTGTTGCTATACATTTGCTAGAGTGTTATTTTACAGTTGGTAGGGCATTGTGGGTTGTTGCCAGGTTATTGGTATGCAGTTTCTAGGGAATTGTGGGTGGTTGCCACAAATAATTTATTTGCAGTTGCTAGGGCATTGTAGGCAGCTAACCGGGTGTTGCTATGCAGTTACTAGGGAGTTGTGAGTGGTTGCCAGGACGTGGCTATGTAGTTGCTAAAGCATCGTAGGTAGTTGCATTGCTATGTAGTTTCTAGGGCATTGTGAGTGATTGCCAGATAATTGCTTTGCAATTGGTAGGACATTGTGGGTGGTTGCCAGGGTGTTGCTATATGCAGCTACTAGGGTGTTGGGGTGGTTGCCAGAATGTTGCCCTGTAGTTGCTAGGGTTGTGTGTGTGGTTGCCAGGGCGTCACTTTGCAGTTGCTATGTCCATTTCAAAATATATTCTTTGATATTCTGCTCAGTGCATAATTGTTGTTGTTTTTTTGTACATTTGTTCATTTAGTAGAGCCATTCCAACAAGCCACACTCTGATATGTTGTTAATGTAGCGCAAACAGTACAAAAATGTGTTCAATACTTAGTGTTAGAGGTTTGTTCAAATCACCAACAATAAATACGAGCAACTAATGAAGCACATTCAGTTGTTTAGTTGCAAATGTTTGCTCAGTTCTGCTTAGTTAAACCACCTCTACGCTCCACTGCAGAGTCCAGTTTGCAGATGGTCAGCAGAATAAACCGATCAATACAGCAGAGCGTTTAAACCCAGAACAGCAGCGTGACTGTTAGAGAAACATCACGTCCACATCACTTCATCAGCTGCTGATCCATGGAGATGAAGGTCTTAACGGCAAATACAGACTAAGCACTGAGCAAACAGCCAGAAACGCATCTCATGAACGCAAAATACAGAACAATGAACAACTTACAATTAACTTTTAGATAAAATCTGACATTTTTATGTGCTATAACATTAGGTGTAGGATTTACATACTGAATTAAATGTGATTTTTTTAAAATAATTATTTACAGTGTACTTTAGAAATCTGGTATATCAGCCAAATCAAAGCAATTATGATATATTATGATAAGATAATCCATGTAAAATATATCCATGCTAAAATCCAAGCCATAATTCACTCAAATCTTTATTATTATAATTAATATATTATATATAATTAAAATTATAGCTTTTTTATTTTTACCAATTAGCCATTATGAAAATTAAGCACATTTGCCACAAATTCTCATTAATATAATGCAAAAATATATTCTCATTACTGTAACAATACAATAAAGAAGACATTCAGTCTGGACAAAATGCTTTTAAAAAAAATATTTAAATATATTACCGTCTGCCAAAAAATATTACCATCATTATCTGTTAAATATTTTAACATTTTAAAAAATTACATTATTTTCATTATTTTTTCGCATTATGGCAAAGAGAATTGAAGTTTAAATGCCATGAAAATAACGTCACAATGCTGTAATGTCAGTCTCAGTATCTCTTGGTGCAAAATATAAATTCCTTTTCATTTTGTAGTTACATATGACCTATAGAGAGAGAGAGAGAGAGAGAGAGAGAGAGAGAGAGAGAGAGAGAGAGAGAGAGAGAGAGAGAGAGAGAGAGAGAGAGAGTGAGTGTCATGAAGTCGACATACTGATGGATAAGACACTCTGACATTGTATTGAGCTGCTTTTTGAACAGACGGTGTGTTGAAGAGGACAAAGACAGACAGCTGCAGGAGGAGAGAGAGAGAGAGAGAGAGAGAGAGAGAGAGAGAGAGAGAGAGAGAGAGAGAGAGAGAGAGAGAGAGAGAGAGAGAGAGAGAGAGAGAGAATTTATCTTATATTCTATATATTTGAGTATGTATAATATTAAATATATGTGTGAGATAAAAAGAGCAAGAGAGAGAGAGAAAGGACTGCATCAATCAGTCTCTGAAACACAAAGGCTGACCAGATTGATCAGATTTGTGAACTATACATAACACCCGACCTCAAGCCCTGATTTCTCTCGGATCTCCCTCGGCTCCCTTCACCCCTAAAACACCATCTCATCATCATACGCCAATAAATCCATCGGCATTAATCCTCTTATTTTCACCCTAACCACTCATTGTGGTTTTCTAAAGCCGCATATCCATTTGGGCCTCGTGCTCAGAAAATCACAAACCGCAGACAATCCCGAAGGAAACACTGCCGGAGAATCCTGGCAGCTGTCTGAGTGGCCCGTGATTATGATGTCACAGCAGCGGTCAGTGTGTCGTGAGGGTCTGAAGAGCTTCCTCATGGCCGACGGGGCTGTGAATAATAAACGCCCGCAGCTGCCGGGGACTTTTTGATCTCATGCAACTTCACTAAAGCTGTCAAAGAGAACCAGATCTTAGCCTATACTCTCGCCAGGAGCCTGTCTAACACACTTACTGATGCTCACGGACACTGATGTCTCTCTTCTGCTATAAAGGAGCATTCGTAAGCAGATATTTACATCTGTATGATGAAAAGCTTCACGAATAAACTGATCTGAGCACGGAGACATGCAGTCGTTCCCCTGAGCAAACATCTGATCTGACTTTCACTGCTGTATCAAATAACAGTCACTGAATTAAACATTGCAAAAGGAAGCCCATTTTTAGGTAGTATTTGAATGGTGCATCACTTGCTTTGATTTTAAACATACAAATGCACATCCTTCAAAATCTTGCAACTTCAAAAAATCCAAAAATGTGTGATTTTTGCATTTCTTATAATAATAACTTTTACTATTGTTCGATCATTTTCTGCATCTCACTTCTGCTCTAGCTGGCTTGTGTACTAATCTAAACTGTAAATACAAATTATTTAAAATTTACAGTAAAAAAAAATGCCAGAAATTTACCGTAAAACAAAAATGGTTGTAACATTTTAAGGTTTTACAGATTTAACTGAAATTTACAGTAAAAAAAAACACACAAAAAGACAGATTTCATATACATATTTTAAATAAATGATGTAATGTTCATGTATCAGTCAACTGAAATACTAACATCTGTTTTATATATTTGTAATATTTGTAATATAATTCTGGGAATGTCAATTTATGTTTTTCCACTATAAATTATAAAGTGATTTGTTCTTTTTTTTACTTCTAAAACTGTCAAATTTACAGTATTTTACTGTAAAATACATTAAATGTACAGTTAGATCTATTACAGTTATTCTAAAAACTTTCTGTTTTATTAATCAATCAAAAGTTTTTACCTAGCATTTTTACAGTCTTTTACCATTGTTATTGTTACATTCATGCATTTAGCAGTCACTTTTATCTAAAGCAACTTGCAAAAGAGAAAGTATTCATTTTTAAAAGCAGAGATGTGTTAATAAAGCATAGGCTACTGTAAAAATGTCAAATATGTAAATGCAAATATAGGGCTTTCTGACCACACCAAGAGTGTCTTGTGGCATGCATCTCCCACAAAGACTAACATTCATGCACAGGTGATATGCGCAGATGCTCAGACAGAATAATATTTCCATATTCCTATATCAAGTCATGCAAACAAAAATTACAGCATGCCGGTTTAACGAATTGGACGAGATTACGGATCGGATTTGAAATCAGACATCCACCAAACGATCTACTGCTATATTAACCCATGATAACGACACAAAGACCCGATTAATGAGATAATGATGGAAACCGCAAGTAATATGAGATTATGAGATGAAGTGTCCTCTTACCTGGAGTTGCTGAAGTTGTCAGAGCTCAGAGCACGAGTCCTCGCCGGCTGAAAGCAGGAAGATCAGCTGAGCAGAACCGAACCGATGGAGAAAGAGCCAATCTCATCCGAGTCTGCTGGAACTTCAGTCACAGCAAATGAATTGAACTCCGCCGAATGAAGCTGTGAATGCTCTTGAACAGTTCCCGACGGCAGAGCAATGACAGACCGGGAACAAACCGGGGACTGACGCCGGTTTAGCGCCTCCGTCTACTGAGAGATCAGAGACAAAAGGGTGCTGAAGAAGACGAAGAGTCACAAACCCCCTCCCGAACCCGAGAGAGAGAGAGAGAGAGAGAGAGAGAGAGAGAGAGAGAGAGAGAGAGAGAGAGAGAGAGAGAGAGAGAGAGAGAGAGAGAGAGAGAGAGAGAGAGAGAGAATACGACTCGTGGACAATGCATCAATATATCATGACTGTTAAGAAATCGTTTAAGGTTCGTATTGCATCAGCGACATCTTTTTGCAGCAGACACTCTTAAAACTAGAGCTTCATTATTAGGGTATTTTTGTTTTCATAACCTTTAGCATCCATGAAACCTTTCCATTAGCCTAGTGGAAAAAAGGATTCTTTTCGATTTTTCTTCACACTGAGAAAAATGCTTCTTCAACTGTTCAAGAAAAAGGTTCTTTGGGAATATCGCGGAATCCCTTTTTAGAAACTATTTTTAAGAGAAGCTTACACAAAGCAAAATTAAAAAAATTCATCAGATAATCTGGTTTATTATTAAGTGTAAAACAGTAAATATTACTTAACTTGAATAGCACGCCAAACAATGTGGTCGTGGTAGTGGAATTTCGAAGAACAATTCGCTGCAAAATAAATAATAAAGTAAATTGTCCATTATCAAAATTATAGCAAAAGGAAGCATCAATAAAGTCTTTCAAACCAGGCAGCTTTCTGTTGATCAACACGGCGAATTCGCGAGACTAATTTGAGCGAAATATGGAACTTTCCTAGCCTAGAAATCTAGACGCACCCTAGCAGCAGCAAATTTAATTTGCCCGCAAGTGTGTCTAGGAACTCTCAATTCCTATCTGAGCTGTTTTCCTCAGAATCTGGACGGCCCAATCACATCGTATAGGCTATAGAGTTGGCGGGCGGGGCCATAATGACGACGGCCGAGTTTGCGTGCTTCTAGTAACACAGTCTTCTAGTAAACACAGAAACTGGCGAACGGCGGCGGTCTTTCGAATCAGCTCTGCCCGCGCCTCCGGAAGACTTGGAGTTAAGCTTTCCTCTGAGAAAAGAACAAAGAGCGGCACTGAAGTCATTCTTAAAAAGGGAAGATGTGTTCGGAGTTTAGCCATAGACAGTAAAAGAAATGGACCGAGCGTTCCCATTGACGTCAACGGCGAAAGAAATAAGTCAACCTAGGGGCACTCACTTCCTGATGGCTGAGCGAACTGCGCCGGCTCAGACTGAGCTTGACGACGTAGATGTGACGTGAGCCTCCTGTCTGACAGCTGTGAGTCTTCTAGTAGATGTGGAAAGCGAAAGCTGAATCGCGTTGTTTAAATATTTTCTCCCGTTGTTTTTGGCTCACTTCTCCCCATTCTTCCCCCTTGACTTTATCAGACTAGTCTCCAGGACATGTCTCCACGTCCCCCCGACTGTCTCATAGACAGTAAAAGATTGCCTGCGAGCGTCTCCTCAGGTCTATACGGTAATTTCTCAACTGTGCGACAGAGTCGCGTTGGTTATGACGTAATCGTTAGCCTATTTTTACAAAAACAGCTTCTGCGGGGCGATAGTGTTAGATACAAGGTAATGGAGCCTTTTATACATTGTCGTGTTTCTTTAGAAATAAACAATGGACAAATGGAGTCTTTAAACGCCTCAGATGTAAAGTTATTCACTGTCAAAGTGACTCAAAAATGAATGGGAGTCAATGGGATGCTAACAGCAGGTGATGGCTTGGTTAGCAATGGCAGCCCCTAGGGGTGGAACGCTTTCCGAGCGCTAGATTACCCCCTTGAGTTTAGCCGACCGGATACGGCGAATGTTTAATCAGTCAGCGAGCGAGCTCCCCTTCACCGTCGTTGCTCTGGTTGGTGTAGCGCTATCCTATCGCGTGCAGAGGGAGTTTGAAAGACAACCGTTTATCCCGCCCCTCGGATTGAGCCGTCAATGGTGAGTTTCCAGACCAAACATCTTGATGTGGGTCTGGCTTGTCAGGCTAGAACTTTCCCGCCCTCACGAGAAAATCCCAATGGCAGATTCCTTTTGGGGTCGGAACAGTTAAAAATAGATTCAGCAACATAGAACTTTATGTCACTATCAGAGAAAACATTGGCAAAACAAGCAATTTTTTGTTTAAGAATGACAAAAACAAAATTGTTATGGTTGACATTTGTTTAACTGTGCAGGAGGCGCCACAATTTTGGGTTGCATCCGTTAAAAATGATCTAAAATCAATTTGAGCATATACACAGTGTTCAAAACCATATCCTTACCTTAGCCCGGTTCACAATGGTAAGCTTAAATAATGTTATTACGTACTGGTGGGTTTCCGCGGGAAATTCGAGCATGGCGCCTTTCGTCAGTGTGTCATATAAGTCATGTCTCTCACACCTTTTCTCACAGCAGCTGGAATAATTAGATGTATAATTTTGATGGTGGATTGTAATCCATAAAGGACCAAACAACAATCAGTGACAACTGGAGATTCACCCGTAGTCAAAAGTCATGCTGATATTGTTAACATTAATAATTTGAGAACAAAGTTTAACAATAATAATGATTTGCACGGTTTGATGTGATATGAGCCAAGCCAGGTTGTAGTGTGATTTATTGTAATGCTTTTTTCTCTCAATTGGTCAGAACAAAGATAGCAGAAATGTTACTCACTTGTTCAGATGACATTTTCCAGTGAAAATTCGTACTTTGGTCATGCAGTATACACACCTGTGGTGGCTGGCTGAAACACTTTGAACAGCTCAGAACGTCAGTGGAGAAAGGCATAGTTCATCCAAATATCGTGATATGCATCATATAATAACAACAACAATAATAATAATAATTAAAATTCATTACATTTATATAGCGCTTTTCTAGGCACTCAAAGCGGGGAATCTCCTCAACCACCACCAGTGTGAAGCATCCACCTGGATGATGTGAAGGCAGCCATTTTTGCGCCGGAACGCTCACCACACACCAGCTGATTGGTGGAGAGGAGACCGAGTGATGAAGCCAATCATTACACTCTAAAAAATGCTGGGTTGTTTTAACCCAATGTTGGGTCAAATATGGACTAACCCAGCAATTGGGTTGTTTTAACCCAGCGATAGGGTTGTTTTAATCCTGCGGTTGGGTTTAATATTTGCTTAAGACAGCCCAATGGCTGGGTTAAAACAACCCAACTGCTGAGTTAGTCCATATTTGACCCAACACTGGGTTGTTTTTTACTCAGAATTTTTTTAGAGTGATATGGGGATTATTAGGAGGCCAGGGGCCAATGGGCAAATTTGGCCAGGATGCCAGGGTTACACCCCCTCCTCTTTATCGAAGGACATCCTGGGATTTTTAATGACCACAGAGAGTCAGGTTTAACGTCTCGTCCGAAAGACGGAACATATACATGATTCATCCGTTATAGTGCTAAATCTAACAGATTTTTCATATCAACAAAAAAAATATACCAGGATAACCTGCTTCTCTTGAGACTGTCCACTGCTTCAGAGGCTCACAGCCATAATTAATAGGCTTGTTTGAGATGAGCAAAATCTGCGCAGAACCGATCACCGGTGATCAGCGCGAGATGCATGCCGGTTAGAAATGTGTCCGAGGGCGGTCCGCCTTGCTCTGATGTCATGCTGACTCGCGATGGCCAGGCGGATGTGTCGGATTCTGCAGTCGAGCGCAGTTGCTCTCCACCGACTGCGTGGAGCAAAAGCACGATGGGAAACGACTTGCTGACGACACAGCTTAATGTTCATTGGTTTAAACAACCGTGATGTAAGGTTGCTTTTTAAAATATTTGATTTTAAAACTCTGAAATCATGTTTAAATGTGTATAAATTATGTGTGAATAATATTCCCAAACTCTCGGACAGTGCGATCTCTCTGTGGGTTATGTGATTGTTGTCATATTAATAAAAATATATAAAAACATGTGTAATTAAAATAAAAATGCTTGATAAACAGGCCGTTCGAAAGGAAATAAATAATAAAAACTTTGGGTGTCTTGTTCATAATATTTATTTTCATATAAAAGCAACAGAACTTAAATTACATCCAGTTTATCAGCAACAGAGCGCACGAGTGTGAATCCCGCGATGTCCGCAACTGATCTCGCAGGTGTCTGATCCACTACGAGAGGAGAGAACTGTCCGGCTTGCCTGCCCTTTTTTCACTCCTCCCCTCAGTGCAGCCGCCTAGTCTCGCCTTTATTTCAGGCGAGGCAAGGCGCATCTCAAACAAGCCTAATGATACGCTAAAGCCCCGCCCCCTCGTGACGTGATTGGTTACAAGGTAATTTGTGACGTCAGAAACACCAGCGATTTCAAAGGGAAAATACTCAGCAATGGTGTTGACTGATGAGTTTGCTCATGGTTTGTCTTATAGCACATTGAAAACACCACAGACATATAAAGAACATTAAACATTTGATTTTCACCACAGGGGGACTTTAATCACGGCCCACATTTGGCCTATAGAAATTATACCTATCCTTTAAAATGTTGACCCTCTGAAAGTCGTTGAATGATTTAGATACTTTGGGAATTGCTCTTACAGCCATGAACAGAAGTATATCACCCGTGAAAAACATAATGAGGTTAATGGAGTCCATATTTAGAGTGAGTCGAGCTTATGACCGGAGCGGCATTAACTCAATGAACCTGCAGATCTGAGAGGACTTTACCTGAAGATGGAGGGAACAAGAAAACAAAAGTTGAAACTAAATCTCTGTTGGAGTCGCCACATCAGCAGACATCTAACACGGTTTGAGGAAATCGGATGCTTACTGACACTGTTTGCACTTACAGAATTTAGGATTTGTAGCTTCGGTGTGGATCTGAGACTATAAATTCCCTGTGTCTCTGTTGCAGTGGAGAGAAAAGCTGACTCAAGGCCTGTAACCAATAAACTTAATCCTGGCATAGGCACACACACACACACACCTCTCTCACACACACACACACACACACGCACATGTCGTGTTTCCATGTTTTATGGGGACTTTCCATAGGCGTAATGGATTTCATACTGTACAAACTGTACATCCTATCCCCCTACACTGCCCCTGCCCCTAAACCTACCCATCACACACACACACACACACACACACACACACACACACACACACACACACACACACACACACACACACACACACACACACACACACACACACACTGCCCCTAAACCTACCCATCACAGGAAACATTCTGCATTTTTACTTTCTCAAAAAAACTCCTTCTGTGTGATTTATAAGATGTTTTCCTAATGGGGACCTAAAAATGTCCCCACAAGGACAAGGATTTCGGATATTGCCATCTTTGTGGGGATATTTTGTCCCCATAACGTAGGGATTATCAGGTCACACACACACACACACACACACGCACACTTTTTTTGTGAAATGTAGGGACATAGGCGTAATGGTTTTTATACTGTATAAACCGTATTTTCTGTCCGCTAACACTGCCCCTGCCCCTAAACCTACCCATCACACACACACACACACACACACACACACACACACACACACACACACACACACACACACACACACACACACACACACACACACTAAACCTACCTATCACAGGAAACATTCTGCATTTTTACTCATCCTGTGTGATTTATAAGCCTTTTGTAAAGTGGGGACATGGGTAATGTCCTCATATTTCACCCTCTCCTGTAATACCTGTGTCATACCCATATGTGTTCTGATCTCTCTCTCAAACAAACACACACACACACACACACATTCTGCAAACAGTAGAGTATGAGTAGAATGACATTGCAAACAAGCCAATTGACAATCAAAAATTATTTAATATTCCAACATTTACCTAAAACAAAATAAACATTTAGAGCTCAATGGTGATAAAAGGCCATAAACACCCATTCAGCTCCAGTAGTTCAATTTTACCTCAAAATAATAATAATAATAATAATATTCAGAACAATTTGTCTTCATTTTTCAGGCTTGGAATAATTCTTCTGTTCAGCCTGACTCGTCATAAAGCAGCATTACTTAGTGTCGTGCCAGAGGAAGCTTTATTCAGCCCCGGGAAACAGTCTTGCACTAAATATGAGTGTTTATTTCAGTTAAAGGCAGTGATTTAGCTGGCCGCTGTTTAATCACCAGCTCATGCATTAATTAATCTGTTAATGGATGCCATTAATCTGTCTCTGGGGCTTTCAACATCTGTTTATTTACATACCCGTCTGGACACAATCTCACCTCTTCTAAACAAAAGAGAATAAGGCCAATGCACGTCTAATGGAGCTCTTCTCTAGCAGTATCAGTTTGTCTCAGATGGTTCTCCTGAACATAAAAACACAAAATGAGTTGTCTGTCATACAGTAAATGTACGGAGCTATAAAATGAACGTGAATAGCAGTTCATATTGAGATCTCCAACTTGGCAAAGTTTAAGGAATCAGTTTGAGAAGTCATTGAGATTTGTTCTGAAAGTCTAAAGGAGACGAATGTGAGTTTGAGTGTGAAAAAGCTCTGCGGGAGTTCTTGACATACCTACTTACACGGTATTGCCAAAAGTATTGGGCCGCCCCTTCAAATCACTGAGTTCAGCTGTTCGATCACTTCATGGCCACAGGTGTATAACTCCAGCTCTAGGCCTGCAGACGCTTCTACACACATTAGTGAAAGAATGGGTCGCTCTCAGGAGCTCAGTGAACTCAAGCGTGGGGCCGTGATAGGTCGCCACCTGTGCAATAAGTCCATTCCTGACATTTCCTCACTACTAAATATTCCACGCTCAACTGTTAGTGGGATTATGACAAAGTGGAAGCGATTGGGAACAACAGCACCTCAGTCACAAGTGATAGGCGGCCACGTAAAATCATTGAGCGGGGTCAGCGCATGCTGAGGGTCACAGTGCGCAGAAGTCACCAACTTTCTGCAGAGTCAATAGCTCCAGACCTCCAAACTTCTGTGGCCTTCAGATGAGCTCAAGAACAGCATAGAGAGCCTTACATCACCAAGGGCAATGCAAAGCGTGGGATGCAGTGGAGTAAAGCAGCCGCCACTGGACTCTAGAGCAGTGAGATGTGTTCTCTGAGCGACCAATCACACTTCTCTGATTTTGCATTTTCCTGGACGAGGCTTGGTTTGGTGTTTGCCAGGAGATCGGGACTTGTCTGACTGCATTGTGCCAAGTGTAAAGTTTGGTGGAGGGGGATTATGGGGTAGGGTTGTTTTTCAGGGGTTGGCCTCTTAGTTCCAGTGAAAGGAACTCTTAATGCTTCAGCATACCAAGACATTTTAGACAATTTCATGCTCCCAACTTTGTGGGAACAGTTTGGGGACGGCCCCTTCCTGTCCCACATGACTGCGCTCCAGTGCACAAAGCGTCGGCACATAAAGACATGGATAAGCAAGTTTGGTGTGTGTTAATAATTTGTTTTGTATTGTTTGCTTTATTTTTCATAAATTTTTCATATTCCTTTATATTATTTATTTGTGTATTTTGTTTGGTATTTGTTTTCCAGTTTTTCTTTGGTGTCATTTGTCAGATAACGAAGGTCTTTTATTTTGACATCCTGTTGAGAGTCAAGGATGCGGATATATTGAGTGCTGTTCACACAGTTCATGATGGAACGAGTCCTAGACGCATGAGGTCATGGCATTATATGGTTAAGGTGCAAGGAGTTTTAGCTTCTGGTTTAACTTCTTTATCTGTTCTCCGTATGTTTTGATTTGGTTTCTTTGTGTCAAGGTTGTTTGTAATGTAGTATGTTTTGGTACGTTTTGAATTGAGTTTTTGTGTTGATGTTTGTTTCATGGTTTAATAATTTGATGTTTTTTTTGTACAAAGCTCTTAAGGGGTTTATTTCCAGATGTATGGCGGCAATGTTTGATGTCGAATGATGACTGCAATAAAGTTGGGGAATCCTCAGTCAAAGATACAATTCGTTATTAAGCCAGGGAGCTACAGTGTGGAGGAACTGGACTGGCCTGCACAGAGTCCTGAGCTCAACCCGATAGAACAGCTTTGGGATGAATTAGAGCGGAGACTGAGAGCCAGGCCTTCTCGTCCAACATCAGTGCCTGACCTCACAAATGAGCTTCTAGAAGAATGGGCAAAAATCCCCATAAACACACTCCTAAACCTTGAGGAAAGCCTTCCAGGAGAGCTGAAGCTGTCAGAGAGGGTGGGCTGACTCCATATTAAACCCTACGGATTAAGAATCGGATGGCATTAAAGTTCATGTGCGTGTAAAGGCAGGCGTCACAACACTTTTACCAATATATAGTGCATCTTCTTATATAGTACCTTTTTTGACATAGATGGCTCTTTGAAATTCATAAACCCATAGGATTTTCTATGTACAGAACCCCACTGAACCTTTTCTGTAACGTTGCTGCCGGATGCGGAGCTGCTGAGTTCTCCATCACGGCAGAAAACGCTCATAAAGGTGATGAATGAACCTGACACAGTGCAGCCCTCTGCTTCACATAAAATAAAAAGCAATGTCTTTAAGCACAGCGGCAAAGCTCCAGATAAGTAAAAGCAATACAGTGAGACGCACATGGTGCGAGTCAGATAGACAGCACCATTAGTTACATTCTCCTGCACATTTGACCGACAGGATTGACACAATAACACCGGTCTAAAGTCACTGGCGATTCTAGAAACATTTCACAGATATTACAAGTAGAGGTATAAAAACATAAATGGTCAACGCGAAGGCAAACCATTTAACATCCTTAATGTGACGTATTTCCAAGTAAAATAGGAAATATAGTGGAAATTAACTGGACCAATTAATATAACTAGCAATTAAAAACAATTCTAAAGGATTTATTAACTTTTCTAAAGGTTAATTTTGACATTTACTAATACATTATTAAAATGAAAAGTTGTATCTGTTAATATGATTTGATGGAGTTAACAACCAACAATGTCACACTTTCATTGTGTTTGATTTTCATTTTCAAGGATTCTTAGGCCATGTCCACACTAATATGTTTTCATTTGAAAACGTATATTTTTCTCTCCGTTTTGGCCTTCCGTCCACACTGAGACCGCGTTTTAAGTCAATAAAAAACGTATCGTTTTGAAAACGCTCTCGGAAGCAGATGAATTTGAAAACGTCGTCTTCGCGTCGTAGTATGGACTGTGAAAACGGAGGCTTTTTAATACGATGACGCATTTTTAGCCATGTGATGCAGTCATATGACCAATTCAAACTTTGTATACATGTGTTACTCGCAGCAACAACTCCACCTCACTGTCGGCCCATTTAAAAACTCAGTGCCTTTTCTCGGCATTGCCGCAAAATTTCAAAGAGTAAATAAACGAGTAGCGGAAATGACGCAGATCGAAGCGTCTTGGATTTGCTCATGCGCAGTACAGGGATGTAAGCGTTTTCAGACGTTTCAGTGTAGATGAACATTTTTTGGAAAACGATTGAAAATTATGGTGTGGACGCGGAGCGTTTTTAGACGAAAACTCCGTTTTTAAATGTATCCGGATAAGTGTAGATGTAGCCTTAGTTTGCTTATGGTTCTCATTTTCCCACCACTAGTTTGTCACCATGGTTACTGATTTAATGATCACACCTGTTTGTGTTCAGTTCATCATCACATGATGTCGTAAATACCAGTGGGAAGTTGGGGATTTTCTTTAAGCCCTGATCTGTAGGAGTTTGGGGTGTGTCAGTGGACGTGACATCTGTAGTTGAATATAACGGGTATTTAGCGGTGACACTGACAGCTCTGTCATTTACAACACAGTAAGCTAGCATTGTAATATAACAATGAGCCTAATATATAACGATACCGATAAACAGAGGCTTCATAGATGAATTAAAAACATAAAAGATTAAAACTCACCTGATGCGCATTCTTTGTTCTTCATTTTCTAAAAGCAGAGTTAACAAACCATTGCTGTATTTACGTGAAAAAAGAAGGTACACCGCCATCTTGCTCCGACCAAAGAGACTCAAACGCACATGATGAGGTAAACACGACTTCTCACCTCGTAAAGACCAGCATCCAGCACTCGAACCCTCATTTTGATTCATTCATTGTCAGGAATTGTTCAGACTCTCGCTTTTGTGTGGATTTTAGTTGAATGACTTCTTCATCTGGACCTTAACATTACAAACAATGAACGGTTGTATTTTTATTAACTAATATTAACAAAGACCGATAAAAAGTCTACTGTAAATGTTTTGCTCACTGTTAGTAATGCAAGTTAATGCATTTTGATTACGAAACCATTTTTTCTTTACAATAATAATGCATCGTTCAGAATGACACTTGGATTATGCATTAAAGGGGGGGTGAAACACTCAGTTTCAGTCAGTGTCATGTCAATCTTGAGTACCTATAGAGTAGCATTGCATCCTGCATATCTCCGAAAAGTCTTTATTTTTTTAATAATTATATAAGAAAGATGCGCTGTTCCGAGTCTTTCCGAAAAAAGCCGTGCGGGTGGGGGCGTGTCGTGTGAGCGGAGCTAAATAATGACGTGTGCTCGCTGCTGCTATGTTGAGTCGAGTGCGTCGCGGGAAAAAAACTTTATTCAAAATAAAAATATGGCTTTTAATCAGATACAGCCATACATCTATGATCCGGAATCAGACCCAGAGGCTGCAGTTGAACAGGAGCAGCAGCAAAAACGACTAGAGCAGGACGTCTCTATGTGGTACAAGTTATACACTAACTATATAATATGCTTAGCGGCTTGTGTTATTTACATATTTATACTTGAATTATATCGTCGTATTTTTGTCTTTGAAGGCGTATATGTGGGAAGTGCAGTTGTGCACGTATGTTTGTGTGTTTACGCGTGGTTTGTGTAGACAGTAAGCGGACTAAAAAAAACACAGACATTTGAAGCAGTCTCACTCACCCTTCTAACGTTGGGACTGCTCCATCCTTCAGCATTAGGCGATCGGGAAAATGCGGCGTCGAGCTGGGCCTTGTTTATGAAACAGTCGGCACCGAAATGCAGCGAACAGATATAAACATTCGCGCAACTCAGTTGCTGATCCGGAAAAGCAAATTACATCCACTGTTGCCTTAACGCGGGGTTTTTAGCGAATCTGTGCAGGACTGTCTTGGTCTGGCAACCAAAAACGCACTTTTTTGGTGACATTGTTATGTGCACATCACCTGTCCAGCGCATCCTACAAGCCAGCGCTTTGATGGGCGTAGGCTGTTGCTTTCGCTCTCTCCCTCTCTCTCTCTCACGCGCTTCCGGTAGAATTGTCCGTAAGGCCCATACAAGGAAATTCCGCCCCCATTAACGTCAAAGGGGACGCATGATCGCAAAAAACTTGCCGAAACTTATGACTAACCGGAAGTAGTATTTTTGACAAAGAAATACTCCATCAAACGTCCACCTTAACTTTTGAAACTTTGTCTATGTTTAGTATGGGATTCCAAGTCTTTAACAGTGTAAAAAGATCAGTATGCATGAAACAGCATTTCACCCCCCCCCCCCCCCCCCCCCTTTAAGCAAATTGGGTCACTGTTGATTTCATGTTTATTTAAATTTTAAATTAACTTTATCCAAAGCTGCAAATGTGGAACGTCACAAGCTATTTGTCAAAAAGCCAACAATATACCCGAAGAAGTGAGAAGTGGATATGACTTCATTTGCAAAACCATTCATTATATTATTTTTTTAAAAACTTTTCTATTAGGCATATAGGAGGATGCCTATAGTCACATTCACTCAAACGAGTGTGTGATTATCCGCTTTGCCCCAGAAGTGTCAGTATGCTGATGTTGAGTAGGATCAGACCACGAGTTCGGTATATGAATCTAATCTGTGACTAAACAGAACAGGCAGAAATCAGCATAATCCTAACAGCTCTGATCCACAGAGATCTGTGCTGGAGTGAACAGGTGGGTTTGGGTGACTTTTCCAAATGCCAGCATCTCCCAGAATCCTAAAACCACCTGATAATGATCCAGAGAGAGAGAGAGAGAGAGAGAGAGAGATAGAGAGAGAGAGAGAGAGAGAGAGAGAGGGAGAGAGAGAGAGAGAGGGAGAGAGAGAGAGAGAGAGAGAGAGAGGGAGAGAGAGAGAGAGAGAGAAACCAACTTATGTAAATGTGTGAGACTTCCGGTTCATTAGCCGCTGTGGGTATATAACTGGGAGAATAATGAAGTTCGTTAAACAATAAAATTATTCGCATTACAAACCAGGGTTATTGAGCCCTATTTTAAGGATCTGAGAGCGTGGTTCAATAAGGATCTGAAGTTTGCTTGAAATGGGCCGAACAAACGAATGATCCAATTATAAACATCAACCATGACTGTTGACATGTTTTATCTGTGGGAAGCAAGGTTATTATAGTTTTGCTTTTTGAAATTAGTTTGTATTTTAGTATCGCTTTCAATTTTGCTACAAAAAATTTCAGTTTAGTTTTAGTTCGTTTTGCAAATGGTTTTGCTAGTTTTAGTTTAGTTTTTAATTTGCAAATACATTTCTATTTAGTTTATTAATTTAGTTTCAGTTTCAGTTTTAGTTATTATAGTTTAGCAGAGTTACCATAATGAAGTGTAAAGGTTTTTAATTTCAGCAAAGTTTAATGTTTGCACAGATTAGAGTTTAATCTTACTAAACATGAAATAACTTGATGAACGAGCATTATTGTTTAAACCCAGGACGGTCTTACAAAACATGCATAAAGTTGGGTCTTCACCTTTGAGCAAAAAAGCTTGAGTCAAACTATGACCTAACGATCTGGAGATTAAAAATGAAATAAATTATATTTTGATATTACAAAATTATATTTGATATTTTTGACATAGATCCTCTGAGTATTAGCCTTAATCTTAAAGAACCAAATAAATGCAACGTAAAATATAAAAGTAAAAATTATTAATTCCAGACAAACTCATTCATAACAAAGATGAAATTGTTAAACAATTAAAAGCTTATTTTAATTTCTTCAGTAGTACAATGTAGGCTAGCAGTGTAAGACCACAGCTAAAGTCATCTGAATACAGCCAACACACACTGTTGTGCTCTCTGTGTGTGTGTGTGTGTGTGTGTGTGTGTGTGTGTGTGTGTGTGTGTGTGTGTGTGTGTGTGTGTGTGTGTGTGTGTGTGTGTGTGTGTGTGTTGTGCTATAATTGTAAAGGGGACCAATGTCCTCATTTATCTAGTAAAATATTATGATAACTGACTAATGAGGATATTTGGCTGGTCCTCACTAGTTAAAAAGGCTTATAAATCGCCCCAAACATGTTTTTATTTAAATCTATTGTTTTGCACGTTTTTGGGATGGGTAGGTTTAGGGATAGGGGTTGGATTAGGGGATATAAAATATCATTAACCTGATATAAAATCAATGGAAGTCCATGCAATGTTCTCACTTACATAGTGAAACAAACGTGTGTGTGTGTGTCCTGGTATTCCCTACATTGTGGGGAAATGTCTCCACATGGATAATAATAATATTAGTAGTAAATGATTATGATAACACCTTTGAGCCTGTCAATATTATGCAAACATGAAATCTCAAACGCACAGTAGGCTAGTACTTGCTACTATAGTTGCTGACTTTTGCGCCTACGTCTCTCGTCGCGTCAGAAACGGCCTTCTAAAACAGTGAGCTTAAGTTAAAAGAAGTTCAACGTGCATCTCATTACCTTGTGTTTTCCCCTTTCACTGCCACGGACGCATTGATTCTTTGTGAACTGCCGTTTAGGACTAGCGATGTGTTGCCTGTCTGCACGCGTCCGTCAGGACAGCGGTTAATCTCCTCAGATCACTCACGCGCAGTTGCGCAATAGACACTCCCTCAACCGCCACAGTCAGATTTTCCACCACATTAAAGAGAGCTTATTAATAACGAAAACGAATATTTATTTTTGATAATTATTATTTTATTTCAGTTAGTTTTTAGTAAGAGTAGTTAGTTTCGATTTAGTTTTTTATTTATTCAGATTTTTTTTTTTTTTTTTTCAGTTTACGAAAATGTTTTTTGACCAATAGTTTTAGTCTTAGTGTCAGTTTTCATTTACGAAAATAACCTTGGTGGGAAGGGTAGAAAAGTCTCCTGCACAGCCTGAACATGATGTGTCCATTCGGCTTCATTTCCGCCTGACAATGAACATGTTTGGACAGATGCAAATGTTAGGGGCGTGCATATTATAAATGATCCCCAATGATCAAGGAGGAGGCAATGATGTTTGAGATTCACAGTATGTGATGTCCATGTACTGAACTCTTATTATTTCACCATGGCAAGGTTAATTCAATTCATTCTAGGGCACCTTTAACAACAAAAAGACAGTCAGCGCGCCCGGTGCAGGGTCTAAAAGGGTCGTCCCTCATCTCTTAATGAGTCATGGGTGTGTTTGCAGCGTAACGTGGAATAAACCGATCAGAGTCTCATCTCCCTTTCCCTTTAAGGATTCACTATTTACATGTGAGAATAAAGACTAAACGCTTCTCCAAAAAATATATTTGGCATGTGTGTGTGCTGCTGTAATAAGCAGAGTGTATGCATGTTGTGCACCGCCTATAGGATCATATTTCTAACACACCCTTTAAATAACACAAATAATTGTGTGTGTTGGTCAACGGTCAGTGGTTTTCAGTTCCTCACGATAGCAACGCTTCAACAATGCTCCTGAACACACACGGTTTAGACCAGACGCCTGTAATTTGATGTTTAATATTACAGGCATCGTCATTTAAAGTGCATTAGATATTTAAAAATTAAACGTGGAGCTGGACATGAACTGCGTCGGACTGAAACTAGCAGAAAACATGTCGCATTGCACTGGGTGTATGATAGGGCTCAAAAGGGTTGAAGTGGCTATATGTAAAATTCAGAAAAACATGTTATTAGCGCCACTAGTGGCCATTTAGTGAACCGCAGCCAACAACTTACTACTCGTGCACGCAATGTGATTCTGCCTCATGTGCCGTTGAACAGAAGAGTTTCTCGGGAGTGTGTGAATAATCATCATATATTTTGGCGAAACTGGCCCGCATGTCATACAAAAATCAGTCAGACTTTCATAAACAACCCAGCAAGTCTCGTTTTTTAAGATTCGTTATCAGCTATTCGCACATGGAAGAAAAATTACAATACAATAAAAATACACATAACAGCCACTTTAACCTGCGTTTACTTAAACTGAAACTATTAAAAACATTGCTTTTTTCTGAAATAAATATTAGTTGAAAAACGTAAACTAAACAAATATTTGAAAAATAAACTGAAATAAGTTTAAACTAGGCTGAAGCACTAAAATTATTAAATAAAAGAAAAGAAATGAATTCTGAATAGCAATACATAGGAAAAAAACTAAAAATGACAAAAGCACATACAAATTAAATTAAAGTCAACATGAAAACTAAAATAATAGCAAAACCCTGCTACAAACCTCCAGTCTTTATAATTACGACAGTACATTCAAAAAATATGAATAGAAATAGCAGTTATCAAGGAATATTAAGAAGCGCATATCGGACTGTTGTACTGCTAAAATATCGACGTGAATGACACATGCACAAATTACAAATGCTAACATGAAAAAAATATACTGCATAAAGTTGAATTGATATGCTGAACATTTGAACTGTTTGGATAAATATGCGAGTGGTGTTAACCTGTGCAAATGTCTCCGCCACAAATCTAGGTTGTTGTTGTTGCTTTTCTAAAGAACCATAGAAAGGGTTTTCCTATGACATCAAGCTGTCAAACGGTTCTGCTGAAGAACGCTGTGCTTCTTTCTTTGGCCAAACAGAGCGAGTCTAAAGGCCTTTAGAGCTCATTGTGCTAATTGGCTCGTCAGAGGGAAGGCAGTAATTATGCGCTCAGAGCAGCTGTATGGAGCGCCGAGCGGCCGAGCGCTTCTGTCTGGAGCTCGGAGAGGGTTCTGTCAAAGCAGACCATAATTCTCTCTGAGGCTGAGGGTTCCCATGCCAACGGCCCTCGACTGGGCCGCCCTGCACTGGAGCATCTGTGTGCAAATGAAGCACTGGTGGCAACATTACCACTTGTGAGTGAGTGTGTGTGTGTGTGTGTGTGTGTGTGTGTGTGTGTGAGATGACAGGTGCATGTGTGTTGTGATGAGGTGAAAGGTGTGTGTGTGTAGGTGGACAGATGGATGTGTGTGTGTGCATGCTTTCTTTTTGCAAAAATGTCACCAAATTAGAGGACGATTGTGCTGTTCTGGATACTCATGCCCGGATCAGCCTTCACTGTAGAAAGAAACGGAGATGGGAAAAAACGAAGTACAAATACTTCGTTACTGTACTAAAGTAGATTTTTCTGATATTTTTACTTTACTATTTATTTTTGTATCTACTTTTTCCTCCTTACATTTTAACACAAATATCGGTACTTTCTACTCCTTACATTTTACAAAATTGGCTCGTTGCTTTAGTTTCAAATAATTTCAGTGGATTTAACGTTATTATTATTTGCATCATCAATACTGAATTCAATAGCCTGGATGCCAGCCGAACTTAGCCCCGCCCACAACATTTTTAGGTCGGGCGGTTTGGTCTGGCCTCGCTCCATAGAGGAGTAATTATCCCCAAACAGAAACTGTTCAAACCAATGAGATCATCAGGGCGGGCTTTAGCCAATGACGGACAGATGATCAACAGTAACTGACCAATGAGATCATCAGGGCGGGCTTTAGCCGATGACGGACAGATGATCAACAGAAACTGACCAATGAAATCATCAGGGCGGGCTTTAGCCGATGACGGACAGATGATCAACAGAAACTGACCAATGAGATCATCAGGGCGGGCTTTAGACGATGACGGACAGATGATCAACAGGAACTGACCAATGAGATCATCGGGGCGGGCTTTAGACGATGACGGACAGATGATCAACAGAAACTGACCAATGAAATCATCAGGGCGGGCTTTAGCCGATGACGGACAGATGATCAACAGAAACTGACCAATGAGATCATCAGGGCGGGCTTTAGACGATGACGGACAGATGATCAACAGAAACTGACCAATGAGATCATCAGGGCGGGCTTTAGACGATGATGGACAGATGATCAACAGGAACTGACCAATGAGATCATCAGGGCGGGCTTTAGCCGATGATGGACAGATGATCAACAGTAACTGACCAATGAAATCATCAGGGCGGGCTTTAGCCGATGACGGACAGATGATCAACAGTAACTGACCAATGAGATCATCAGGGCGGGCTTTAGCCGATGACGGACAGATGATCAACAGTAACTGACCAATGTGATCATCAGGGCGGGCTTTAGACGATGACGGACAGATGATCAACAGAAACTGACCAATGAGATCATCAGGGCGGGCTTTAGAAGAAGACGGACAGATGATCAACAGAAACTGACCAATGAGATCATCAGGGCGGGCTTTAGCCGATGACGGACAGATGATCAACAGTAACGTAATCATCACGTCATCAAAAGGGCTTGGGTTATATTTGTTCAAATCCTAAACGGAGAGCTTGTTTGTATCTGCATCACCTTCACTATTTCTCTCTGAAATGATGATCATGTTGGGTAAGTACTCTGTGTATCATTAAATTATTTTATTTTTTTACAACACCGGCAAAGATCGTTTATTCCAGGACACGTGCAGACAGGGTTGGCAAGTTTTTACAACAAAACCCGGCAACTACAGCCCTTAACAATAGCTTCTCTGGGGTTCTCCATGGGAAAAATGGCGTTTGGGGGTAAAATGTGTGTTATTTTGGCAAGGTTGCTGCTAAAATTCACACTCATGGGTCTATATATCACATAATAGTCGCTTCAACCCGCTGACCTAGAAAACAACCCGCGGAGAAAAGCAGTTGAGCTCTGTTGACATTTGACAATGCATCGCTTCGTTGCTCTGATTGGTTGTAGTTCTGTCCAATCGAGGTCTTTCCTGGTTGGGTTGAAACACGCCCCATAATCACAGCCCAATGGAGCAGCAGACTCACATTCTGACTAGAGCTGAGGATGACCACGTCAGGCTATGAATTCAATCTAATTGGATAGGAATATACATTGCACTTCACACACCACTACAAGACAACACAAAAGATTCTGCCTTCACTGTAGTAAAAAATGATCATTTAAAGTTGTAAATAAAACAATGATTACTGAAGGACATATTATGTGCAATGAGGGGGGATTGGGTTTACTGGACCAGAAGAGCAAGTGCTCCAGACTAGAGCTCAATGCAAGTTTTCTAACACTGCGTCTAACTAGCTCATTGATCAGAGACCGGCTGTGACAATGAGCAATTAAAGACATATTAAGATGATTTCAGGCAAAATGGCAGTCATTAGTTATATGATTTAAGGGTTTATCACGTTTGTCCAATAGGTGTCACTTAGACCAAATTGATGTGGTGTGGTCAGTACCAGTGTACATCTCATCAGAAGAATATGCCTGTACTGTACGTGTACTTTGTATGTCCAGGTCACACATTTCTGTGCAGTGTTTACATGGGTTGGGTAAGAGTCAAAAGTATACTTTGCAAGGCTATTGGAAGATTATTGGACTTCGGACTGTCCTTCATCTGTGTGCCAAATTTCATAACTTTCCCGTAAGTGTATTGATGGGCTGTCATAGACTCAAGTGTGGAAGAAGAACGCCAATGTTTACAACAGGTACACACCTTCGGTTCTAAGTCTCTAATGAGCCAATAGTTGTCATCAACTGTGCACATAAGCCGAATGTATTCTTCGTTTTTTACCTGTTCGTGAGCGTAAGATGACAATGACACATGCAAAGTTTGGTGTCAATATGCCAAAGCATTGCAGAGATACAGCCTCAAGAGTCATTTTGGGATCATGCCTCATATTTGTCGATGCGGTATACGAAAACCGTTTCGTCTATCAACTTTTTGCTCTGAAGGTCATAGTTGTCATAACACACACCAAGTTTGGCCAGAATATGCTAAAGCGTTGCGTAGATATAGCCTAGCGTTCATTTTGTCTTATTTTCTCGCACTTTATTTAAGAACTGTTTGAAGAAATAACTTGAATTACATCACTTTTTCTGTCGGCATGGCCGATAGATGATCTGGCTAAAAATTTTTTTATAAAAATCAGAGCAGTGGACTAGGAGGAGTTTGAAAAAGTTGTGTTTCTAGCCCTTACAGTTCAAACAATATTAACATAAACGCAAGTGAAACTTTGGACAGCTGGTGGCGCTAGAGATTAAAGTAGAGACTCCAAAATTGATATGCTGACACTTCGGACTGTCCTCTATCGGTGTGCCAAATTTCATAACCTTCCCACAAGCGTATCGATGGGCTGTCATAGACTCAAGAGTGGGAAAAGAACGCCAATGTTGACAACAGGTACACACCTTCGGTTCTAGGCCCCTAATGAGCCAATAGTTATCATCCAGAAAGAATTAGCTATATAGCTATATCTCATAGCAGCTGTTGTTAAGTAAAACTATTACATATAGTTTTCAGTAATTGAAAATAAAGGTGAAATGATTAGAATACAAATATTAGATGAAAATAATTTAACTTGCCTTAGGAACTAACTGAAATGAGCTTAAGATGAAGTACTGAAACCTATCAAAGCTAATGATAAAATAACAGCCCTGTGTAGAAATGACATTTGTCCCCATTTGAGAGAAAATAGCAGTATTGTATGATGAATAGAGTCTGTAGGGTTTGTAGTTTCTCGCTCATGTGGTCGGAAAGGAAAACTGTAATTACTTGCTGACGCTGCTACATAATGGCTGGCCAATGAAAAGAGCCACCGCTGCAGATTAAATAAGCAAAATAAAGACAGATGTGAATGATCTGCTGAATACGAGTCTGAAGGGCCTGAGAACGGCCGGGCGCGTTTCAATCTCTCATGGGTGGAGAAATAAACCCAATGAAAAAGGCTTTTGTCTGACACTGGTAAATTGCAGGGATGTGATGAATAGATCTTGGCTGGTGGAAATAACCTGGCATGAAAATCTATACTGTATATTATATATATATATCATTTCTCAGTGCATTTACAGTGGAATAAACCTGTCACAGCCACCACAAAACAATGCAGATGTCACGTTTAAGTCCAGATGACAATGAAGAACAGTTCCAAAGATGGGTTTTTTTTATATAAAATGAACTCCACAGGTACTTCACAGGAGTAGGGGAGAGTGGGGTAAGATGAGCCAGTGGGTAAATTTACCCACCCCCTATACACTTCTATTGACACAGGACCATATATTTTGGAACCGCCCATCATTCTGCCCGACTGTGAACAGAAGAAGCACATAGGGAGGTGTGGAAGGCACACGTTTGTTTCTGGCTTGTCAAAGTAAAATTTTAGGCTCTCATAACAGATGTAATGGCTGTTACATCAGAGCAAATTTGCCCAGGTCTAAAATATTTGTGATCTAGATTAGTGATTTAGCATTGTATAAAACCATTGAAATCATTCAGCTAAACATTAGTCTAATTTGGTGATCTAGCTAGTTCTCCAAAATGGCAGCTATGGAGCAATTGAGCCAGCATTTTAACTAACCCCACAATAAGGCACTGTAGTTAAGTTAAATATATAATCGAAACATTGTAAATGTACATATCGCAATATGCATATTACAACAGCGCGCAATATTTAAAATGGTGGTGGAAAACACGATTTCACTTTTCTAACTTTAGTTAGTGTGTAATGTTTGAGCATAAACAACATCTGCAAAGTGACAAAGTTTAAAGCAAAGGGAGATATTTGCTTTTAAGGAAATCAATTTCTAAGGACTACAGCAAACGGCCAGTAGGGACTACAGACATTCCTCCAGGGTTGGTGACATCACCAGCCCCAATATTTACATAAACTCCTTGTCTTGACAAGACTCCTTGTCTCCTCGTCAGCAGTCCGTCTCTCTCTCTCCTGCTTCCGTTTCTCCAGACGTTTCATACTCTCTCCGCGCCCATTACTGAAACGAGATACAGGTGTTAACAATCTGCGTCCAACCCACTCACTTACCGCTCGTCCCGCGGCTCTCTTTCCCGCTGCAGACCTTGCTGAACCACGCCATTTTTTATTGCTGTGGAGAAGAGTTAGTAGGCTGGAGTGTTGTTGCCACAATGCCAACAAAACGCTGTTATTTTCATCCGGATTGCAGGTCCACTTTGTTCAGCCTTCCTAGAGGGACAAGAGTTAGGGATTATTGGTTAAGATTTATTTTTAACTCATCCCTCATAACTATTACCCAAATCTCGCTCTCTGTGCTGCACATTTTACGGAGGAAAGCTTCCACAATCGTCGCGAGTTCAATCCAGGAGTCGCACAGCGGCTTGTCCTGAAAGATGGAGCAGTTCCAACTTTAAAAACGGCCCACAACCTGTAAGTATGATTTATTTTTTGTCGATGTGTTTTCCTGTAACAGTTCGTATTGTTAATTGTACGTTGTAGCAAGGAAGCTCTGCAAACCAGTTTGTTAAATGCTCATTCATGCTTAACGTTATTTGACAAACACCAGACGTTACAAACGTTTAAATCTCAACAGCGAACTTGCTTGGAATTAATGTAAATTATTCTTTGATTTGAGCTGATGTATTGTTTATCTACAGGCATGCTAAATATGGTTCTGTGTTTGATTTGGCTACTATAGTAAAGCCAATGTGTAATGTTCGTTTTGGGTTAATAGTTTTTGCGACAGATATTTGCCTATAATTGTAGCCTGACGTGGTCATACTCAGCTCTAGTCAGAATACGAGTCTGATGCTCATTGGGCTGTGATTATGGGGTGTGTTTCAACCCAACCAGGAAAGACCTCAGTTGGACAGACCAACAACCAATCAGAGCAGCGGAGCGACGCATAACGTTAGTTGTCAAATATCAACAGAACTCAACTGCACTGTGTTGCCAAGTCTGCGTTTTTTTCCACGGATTGTTTTGCATGTCCGCGTATATCTTATGTGATATATAGACCCATGAATGTGAATGTAACGGGATTCTTAGATGGGAAGGAAGGAGGTGGGAACCGGCGAACATTCAACAACCTGGGGTAAGGACAGAGAGGCGAAAGAAACGAAGCCGGGAGTACGAGTAGCGACAGAACGAGAGAGGGGAGAGAGCAAAAATAAAAAAAATAAAAAATAATCTGGTCCGGTTCCCCAACACACTGCCGCTCGGTCCTCACCGGCCGAGCCGAGAGGCTCTTCCTCGCGGCGCCATGCGATGGTGCAGGACGCCCGGTGGATGGCCCGATCCTCCTCCGCCCCCTGGCGGCCGGCGGTGGCTCCTCTGATTGAGGGCAGTCGGCAGCAAGCCCCGTGCTCCCTGCTCCTCCCCATCATGGCGGACGGCAGCAGGCTCCTGCCCACGGCGAACAGCGGTAACTCCTCCGCTCCCTCCAGGACGGCCGCCACCCCACCTCGAACCAAGGGGCACGGCAGCGAGCTCTCCATAAAAACCGGTCTTCACTCGGTACAGCACCACAGCCTCGGGCAGCCCTCGCGGTCCTTCTCCATCCGCGCTGCCCGAACTCCTCAGCACCCCGATCCCCTCAGCTGCGAGGACTCTTCGGCAGCGTATCCCTCTTTCCTCCTGGGTTTTGGCACCAATGTAACGGGGTTCGTAGATGGGAAGGAAGGAGGCGGGAAAGGGCGAACGTTCAACAAACTTTTATTAAATAAGCAAAACGAAAGTAAACCGCGGGCAGCCCCTCACGGACGACTGCCCGCACACACATGACAAAGCATAAACAAAACTCAACGTAAAGTCCAGGCCTGGTCCTCTCTCGTCTTCCACTGTCTTTGCTCCTCCCTTTATACTCCCGTCACTCTGCCGTGGTGAGACGAGACCTGTGTGTGTCGCGCAGCTGCCGCTCATTACCACTCACCACCGGCCCGCTCTCACGGTCCCTCGCTTAGCTGCTTGCCACAGTGAATTTTAGCAGGCAACCTTGCCAAAATAACACATTTTAACCCCCAAACTCCCCCAAATTTTGAAACAATTCTAAGTGGACTTCACCCACTGTCTACCTAAGCCAATTGGATAACAGCCACGTTGCACTGGCCAATCATAGCATGCTCCTGCTCAAACCAATAACAATTTGCTTTATAATCAGGTCCGTCCTGAAATAATTTTGCTCATTCATACTAAAACGCTTTAGAGGTTAAAATAAATGTAGTGTCTTTCAGCAATCAAAAGTGGATCAACGTGACATTTATAATGTAACATTTCTATTTCAAATAAATGCTGAAGCAGCTCAACTGTTTTCAGCATTAGCCACTTTAAATGTTTAAATGATTTATCATGAGATGAAAAAAAATTGTTTTGGTCGCATAACATCTGTAAATGGAAATGCCGTCATGTTGCAATCGTATTTTTATTTTGTGCAAATGTGTAATGAAAACCAGGGTATTAATAATAATCCTAAATGTGTGTTGATCATCAGATCCTCATGTGAGAATGATTAGTGAAGGATCATGTGACACTGAAGACTGGAGTAATGATGATAAATTCAGCTTTGATCACAGGAATAAATCACCCTTTACTATATATTCACATAGAGAACGGATGATTTACACCGGAATAATATTTCACTATTTGACAGATTATTCTGTATTTTTGATTATATAAATGCAACATTGGTGAGCGAAACATTAAAAAATTGCCATCCCCAAACTTTTGTAGAGCAGTGTCCTGTTGATGTGAATATACTGATATCAGTCATGCATGCACATGATTTTTCTTGTTCGAACATATTACATTTGCCAACAAACCATCATCCTATGGTGCGCAAGACTAACCTAACCCAAAACCCTGAGAGAAATCTTATTTTAACAACATTTCTGGTTCATTTTTACCCTTGAGGGAGTGCCCAAAGGGAGATTTGTCAGGTTTAGTTAACTTCTTGGAACAATTTTGTCTCCAAAGTACAGATGAGTGCAAATCCACACACAGATCAAGCTACTCTTTCTTGCCTTGTAGCTTGAAAAATTGATGCATTGTGGATTTTAAGCGGAATAAGACTTGAAATGAACAGATGTTGGTTTATTTCAGCGTAAAGTGGCTCTGTCCCTCTCCTGATATCTGCGGCCCAGTTTGGTAAGAGGACTGATTTCTATTTAACTACGCTGCTGATGAGGATGGTAATTGCCAGAGATGAAGAGAGGTCATGTGACCGAGGGGCCCAGCTGCCAGAAAGGGAGCCTGAATTGAAAGCGACCCCCATCAGCGCAGCTCATGACTGGAATACTAAAGAGTTTAGCGAGTCTAACTGAGCATCATGTCAGGGGTTTTCCTTTAGTTAGGGTGGGTGTGTAACTGGACTCCCATAAACCTGCATACTCTGAAACACATGATATGATATTCACTGCAGAACACACTGAATGTAATATTCAGCCTTTTTTTTACTTCAATTGTATATTAAAGTTCCATCCGTTTGGATTCTACATAGTTTAAGGGTTAGTTCACCCAAAAATGAAATGTCTGTCATTAACTCCTCTCCCTAATGTCGCTCCACACCCGTAAGACCTCCGTTCATCTTCACACACAGTTTAAGATATTTTATATTTAGTCCGAGAGCGTATGCAAGTGTATGCACACTATACTGTCCATGTCCAGAAAGGGAATAAAAACATCATCACAGTAGTCCATATGAGACATCAGTGGGTTAATTAGAGTCTCTTGAAGCATCAGAAATACATTTGGGTCCAAAAATAACAAAAACTACGACTATTCAGCATTGGCTTCTCTTCCTCAAAGATTCGAACGGTTATGAATCAGTGAATCGATTCATGATTCGGATCGCGTGTTAAACTGCTGAAATCACGTGACACTGGCTATCTGAATCATGAATCGATTCACTGATTCATAACCGTTTGAATCTTTATCTGAGGATTGAAAACAAACGCGGAAGAGAATCCAATGCTGAATAAAGTCGTAGTTTTTGTTATTTTTGGACCCAAATGTATTTCTGATGCTTCAAGAGACTCTAATTAACCCACTGATGTCTCATATGGACTACTGTGATGATGTTTTTATTCCCTTTCTGGACATGGACAGTATAGTGTGCATACACTTGCATACGCTCTCTGACTAAATATAAAATATCTTAAACTGTGTGTGAAGATGAACGGAGGTCTTACGGGTGTGGAGCGACATTGGGGAGAGGAGTTAATGACAGACATTTCAGTTTTGGGTGAACTAACCCTTTAACCAAACCAATTCATGCAGGGCCGGCGTTTGCTATAGGCGAGCTAGGCGGTTGCCTAAGGCGACAATTGTGTTAGGGGCGCGAGCGCGCTCTAGTGCCGCCCATTACTTCCCATTAAGCATCGAATCGGAAGAAGCGAAATACAACATAATGTTTATTAAACATGATCATCATAGGGCGCCCGCTCTGCCACACGTTTTATTACATATCAACCTGATTATTAGATTGAATTGATGGTGATTATTGATTATTAGTTCAGGCGTTAGGTCAGGCAAGTGCTCATCTTGCGCGTTCATCAAAAATGAGGCGTCTAAACACGTGGATGCACAGGGACGGAAAAAGAGAAAGAAAATCGAAAGAAAGCCCAGTATAGAGGTTAGTCTTCTTATCTCAGCCAATAAGTTGTCAAACAAAATACAATTACTTAGTATTATCAATATTATCAACTAATATTTATTTTATAAATATTATTAATATTGTCACTAAGCTATCACTTGCTAGTTCTCTTTGATTACTACATATTGCATACATAACTTCACTGACAATAATCTACAGTAACCTACATGGATGTAATTTTAATAACAAAAGTCCAGTTCGTTATTAATATGGATAAAGTAACTTATTCACGTTAGTTATGAAAAGTATGTAGCCTAATCTACATGGGCGTCAGAAGCAAATAAAAAGTGGGGCCTCTCGTTTTTTTTTTTATAGATGCCATATTATTTACATTAAACACAAAAATGATGTGTTTTAGGCTACTTAAAGATTGAGTGGGCTAGACAAAATTACGGAAATCACCATATTCTCTACTTTGGCTGTAGAGTAGGGGTAAGACTCATGTCATCAAGTTTTGACGCATATCGATGACGAGGTTCAAATCCGCCTTTTGCCACACTCGCTCTTATTCCCTTTTCCCATTACATATCAGATCGGAAAGGCATTTATTTTCAATAAAAAAGAGAAAATATTAGAAAAGTGGAAATAAAGCGTCTAATGTGTTTAATAATAAGTGCTTCTTGGTTAGGGGTAGGCCTAGGTAAACAGACATGTGCTGAATTAGAGACGATAAAAGTGAGTGGGACGGGACGGGGGCGCGCAAAACTCCATCTCGCCTAGGGCAACCAAAGAACTAGAGCCGGCCCTGAATTCATGTGACGCACAATTTTCAGTCATATCTATATGAAACAAGTACATTTGTGGAATCAAAAGTGAGTTCAAAGACATTTATAATGTTACATTTTTATTTCAAATATTTCAAACTGTTGAAAAATGTAATTTCCGACATCAACAAATCTTAAATGAATTGAAACATTGGTCTCTTTATAAAGACACATGGCAGATTATTGCTCAAGTGAAAAAAAGTTTAAAAAAGAGAACTTGAAAAAAGTAATACAATTTCACATTTATTATAAAAAATTCACAAAAATATATTTTTTACATAAAATATATATATTTTCCAAAGCACATTTTACTCTAAAACTGTGAGAAAATCATAAATCTAAACAAGTCGTTCTCCAAATATGAGGTTGATATCTAGACAAATATGCTTTCAGTCAGATTTTGTTTGGGTGCTTCCACTACACTGTAAATGTTTTGTTGGTTTAACTTAAAAAAAGTAAGTAACCTGGTTGCCTTAAAATTTTGAGTTTATTGAAATAAAAAATGTGAGTTGATGCAATGAAGGAAATTGGTTTAATAAATAGAAACTCTGTCTGAACCACATAAAAAATGTGATAAATCATGAAAATAGCACAATTTGGCTGCGTCATCACAAATAAAACACACACAATTACTTAATATGCTTACAAATTCTTTTAATAATATTTGAATAAAGCTCGTCGATTCTCAAAAAGTGTTCATTGTATTAACTCAAATGAACTCAAAATTAAGGCAACCAGGTAACTTTTTTTTTACTATTGTTTTACCGTGTAGATGACATTCTCCTACATTTCCAATGCGCGAACAATACAAGTATGATTGTTTTTTAACCTGTTCAAATCTTGTCCATGCATTTTTTATGTGTTCACATAGCAAGTGAAAAAAAACATTACCAAGTTTCATACCATTCCAATAAAGTAAAAAATAAAAAAAGTTTAATTTTTAGTCAAAAATGACCGAACAGGGTTAAGTATTTGTAATACTAGTAATATTTGTTTCATCCCATCCCCATCCCAATGAGAAACAGTAGTCAAGCTTGACTTGGTAACCACACACTAGTCAATAAAAAGAAAGCCGTTTTATTCACCTCGCTCCTTTTGTCCTTCCAAAACAGCCGTGTTTCCGTTCCCAAAGCCATTAGGGTTTCCACCAGCCGTCTCTCAGCAAACGACACCCAAATTAAAATCTCATTAACATTTGGCATTTGTTTCAGCAGGATGATGTTTTCTAGCTGAGGACTGATTAAAATGCAGTTTGATTCCAGTTCTGAACACATTCAGATGAACGAGAGAGACACAACTGCTTTTGTGGGTTGTATGTTGCTTCACTATAGTAGATTTTAGTAAATATCTCTTGAATAGCTCTCCGAGATGAAACTGAGAGCTTAACACCCCAGTAATCTCTCATGATTACATCAAAATGAGCTCAAGATCCCAAAGTCTGCAGTCAAAAGTCAGAGATCTCAAACATTCCTCATCAAACGAACAGCCGGACGACGGCAGCGACTCATTTGGGTGTGTTTGTATTCCTCAGCTTTTTAAACGGAAGCATCTTTGTGCATCTCCTGAAAAAGCTATTAATTTTTTATCTCAATGAATGTCATACTGTATGCGTGCCATTATTTTGCTCTTAACAGAGTGTTCACATCCTTCACGGTGCCTTTGTGTGCGATCATAAAGGTCTCATTTGCATTTGAAAAACATTCATATTCAATCCTTTTCAGATATTAACAAAAATGTTTGATTCAACTGGCCTCTGGCGCGCCGATCCGTCCCCTCATATAAGAGCAAACAGCAGGAACAATAGCGTTAGATTACAGACGTGGAGAGAGTAATCAGACCGTATTCACTGCTCACTGAACACACACGCATGAAGACAAAACACACTCATGTCTGGGACTGAAGGCCAGCTTTACACACAGCAGACTAGAGAAGAAAGCCAAGAAAACACACAAAAAATCTTGGGTTAACTTAAAAAAATGAAGTAAGCCTGGTTGCCTTAACATTTTGAGTTCATTGAAATTATTTTTTTTGAGTTTATTCAATGAAGGAGATTGGTTAAATCTACAGAAACTCAAAATATGTCATCTAAACCACATTAATTATCTAAACTGATCATGAAAATATATATTTTTAAAGTGTACTGTAAAATCATTTCACAAATATCAGTAACACTTATCCATTTGTTTACATTAGTTAACTTACAATGAGAAATACTTCTAAAGCATTTTTAATCTTAGTTCATTTTAACACTTCAAAAGTGGTTTGTTAACTATTAACTAATATGTTAACTTGTGGTATTGTACTAACAACTTTTCAATAAGATCACATTTGCTAACATTAGATACTGCATTAAAAATGAACTAGTAATTTTTTTTATTAATATTAACTAAGATTAACAGTTGCAAATAATGGAAATAACCTAATTTTATGTTTTTTAAGTTTAATTATATATTATTATATTTTATTGAATTAATAATATATTATTATTATAACTATTTTTTTTTATTTATTTTTTTTATTGACATACAGACATACAAACCACAATAGTGCAGTAATTGACAATCGAGTAATTACATAATTCTAGAAGTGAAATAAAAGTGTGTTAATGTATAAGGTGTGTGTGGGTGAGTGTAGGTGTGGGTGTGTATTCAAAAGCAAAATTACACATTTATTATTTATTATATTATCACTACCACTTATCATCATCATACCATCATCATCATCATTGTAATAATCAGTGTCCCTTTTTTTATTTTATTTTTTATTTTCCTATGTAATATTTATCATTGTCACCACTTTCAATGGGTCAATAAGTTTCACATAGTATAATAATAATATAAGATAATCCTCCCCCCACATCTTTTCAGTCCCTATACTTTTTATTTTATTTTTTATTTTATTATTATTATAACTATAATAGAACATTTATTATTATAATTATTATATATGCGTGATATATATATATATATATATATATATATATACATTTTAAATAAGGTTCCATTTGTTAATATTAGTTAAGTGTTAAGTTTTATTAATCTTAGTCAATGTTTATTTCAGCATTTACTAATACATTATTGAAATCATAAGTTGCATGTGTTAATGTTATTCAATAAAACTGGGTGAATTAACAATGAACAGTTGTATTTTTAATAATCAACATTAACAACGTTTAATAAATACTGTAACAAATGCCTTGATTTTTGCTAGGTATGCACGATATCGATATGTTCTGGCTGATATATGTTAATTTTTAATGTTATCGTTATCGGCCCCATTAGAAAATGAGTCCGATATAAGCCGATACATAATGTATAATGTCCTTCAGATGCTTCACTGGTCACCATGATGGGTTTGAACTGACTGAAATATGATTGGAATCACTTCACAAAAGGAAAGCACAGTGCAAGTCTGTCATATCGGCTGCATAAAATTATGAGAACATTATGATTGTGTGTTTGGGTCTTGGATTTTAATGCTGAGTGTTTTGTTTTTGTAATCAGGCTATCAAAAAGTATTTAACCCTCTATGGTATGGTGTTGCCTCCAGGCAATATAGTCTATTTTAGATTATTCTTAATCAAATGAAACACCAATGTATTGTTCAAACCTATCCCCGGGAAGAAGAACTCAAATACTAATCAATGAAAGTGTAAAAAAATGGGTCACATGACCCACAGGGGTCCATTTTGTGTCCTGTTTCAGTCATGTGCACAGGTCACATGGCTCCATATTTTCTCCAATGAAAACGCCATTTTTCCCTAATTTCCTGTCCAGATAATCACCCACAAGAGTCACCTTCACTGGTTAGTAAAGAAGTATTTTCAAGACCTTTACATTATATATCATCATATGTTTTAGAGTAAATAACAAAAAAACTGTGTGTTGCCTCAAGCAACATTGTACCATAATGGAATCGCGTAAGGCCATAGCAGACACACTAGGTTGGATACAAATACAGCATATTTGTAAGGAAAAGAGTTAGAATTATCTAAATATATCTGCATTTTTGCACAATATTGTAATGCATGTATAAAAATAGTAATACGCATAGTATAACTGCATATATTATGATCTGCACATTTTCTATAGCACTCAAAAAAGGTATAAAACACAACTGATGAGGATGAGGATGAGGTGTCGTGATGAGGAAGATCAGGCCATAGTGACAATCCGGCAGGGAGTGAGATTGAAGATGGAGATGAGGATGAAGATGGTTATGATAATATGATATGATAACTTGATGTGATGGTTTGGTAATACTTGTGTTCCACGATGGTACAATGTTGCCTGAGAGCAACAGCTGAATTTGAAATGTTGCTTTTTATTAAATATGAAATTTGTAATACATTATAAACTGGATAAATGTGTTTGTTCAGGTCTCTGGTTAAAGAAATTGGGAAATGATTTTCAATTTTTCCTCATTGAAATCATATTGCGTACCATAGAGGGTTAAAAAATTGTGGATTTGGATTTATTGGCCAATATATTATCGGCTTCAAAATATAAAGAATTATCAGTATTGGCCAAAATGTTCATATCGGTGCATCCCAACTATTTGCTAGTTTCTCTTCTCCCCCAACGGGACTTTATTGTAAAGTGGTCTCATTTGTTAACATTACTGAAGGCACTGCATACAAACTTTAAAAATGCATTGGTAAAGGAACATTAGTGAAGATTAATAAATGCGGTAGAACTGTTGTTTGTTGCATGAGATCTTGTTGTAAAGTGTTACCTGTGTTTGCAAGACCACACTGCTGAGAGGATAGCGCTAACCTGCTGGTGTGTTGTCTGATTTAACATCATTCATGTGATTTGATGTAAAACTTACTGCTTAAAATGCAATCAATAACTTTTTTGTAGTGTGATTTCTTGTGTTACTGTGCTCCAGGGTTCAAATATCAATGAAGCATTGTCTCATAAAATGCCCAAAATTAATATAAAAGCCCACACAATTCTGAGATTGTTTTGTTATATAACAGAATATAATTAAGCAATGTCACAAGAGAGCTGTTTTCATGAATATAATCATGATTGCAAATGATATGGAGTTATACAAACATTCAATAAACAAGAATAATGAGCAATTTTAATTCTTTGCTAATTCGGCAACGTTTCGTTATTAAATGAATCGGCTGCTTTGAACAAATCGGTTGAATAATGGATTCTGTTAATGTTTAAAAATGTTAATGTTAAATTAATATATATAACATTATTTATGAAGGTGTGATAATACCAGTTCAGATGCAGCTTCTGTGCCATGAATTATATTGTCCGTGATTTGATTGGTAACAGCTATAGTGTCTTATTATTCTGATTGAATTTCTGCATTAAATATAAGACAATTATCAGACAGTAGATATGGATCTTTTAGATGAATTTAAGGAGTGCTGGTCTGGTCTTGGTCTCGGTTTAGGTGGTCTTGACTACATACACTCTAAAAAATGCTGGGTTGTTTTAACCCAATGTTGGGTCAAATAGGGACTAACCAGCAATCGGGTTGTTTTAACCCTGCGGTTGGGTTAATTATTTGCTTAAGGCAACCCAATCGCTGGGTTAAAACAACCCAATTGCTGGGTTAGTCTATATTTGACCCAACATTGAGTTGGTTTTACCCCAAAAAATTAGAATGTAGTGTGCCTTTTAAAAATAGTGTTAGCTCGATCGTTACTGGCTCTTGGCGATGTTTGATTCAGACGGTTTACACAAACTCAAAGCCCTGCTTCGAGTGTATTTGAACAGGCGACTCTTTCACTCTCTCTCTCACACACACACACACGTTTCTTCTCATTCAGATGAGCAAATAAGCGTTCACAATTCAGCTGCAAATCACAAGATTACCCAGGAAACACTTCAAATATTCCCCGCACAGAACGAGACACATTCAGCGGCCTCAGAATCTCCGTGTCGTTGCATTACACGTTTATCTGAGAAACTCACATGAAGATGTTGCAGGAATGCTCTGAAGGATACTGAGGTGTTTTCAGGTTGGTTTGACGTCAGAAGTCACATGACTTTCATTTTACAGCAAATACCGCTGATATTTTCTCTGTCCTGACAAATGCCTTCTCATAATGCTTTTCTCATTATTTTACATAATCATGAAAGTTAACGCTAAATATGCATATATCAATTTAAAAAAAAAGCTCATAATTAGTTCTGTAAATAGCCTGCATAGACAGAGACACCTTAAAGTCACTATAAAATCCAAATGGTCAATACTTATCTTTATATGCTGCAGTGTTTATTATGATTTATCCGTGGACATCATTATTTTTGTAATCTTGAATCAGAATAACAGACTTCTCTGATGAAGAGGGCGGGGCAACCTGTCACTCACATGAGATCCACCAATAGCAAACCACAACCAGCCAATCAATTCCCCACAGACAGAATGAAGCCCGGCCCTATATTTGTTCTTGTTCGTGAAGCAGATATACGGCAGCCTGACAAGCCTGACCCACATCAAGATGTTTGGTCTGTAACCTCCTCATTGACGGCTCAATCCGAGGGGCGGATAAACGGTTGTCTTTCAAACTCCCTCTGCACGCGATAGGATAGCGCTACAACCAACCAGAGCAACGAAGGTGAAGCGGAGCTAGCTGACAGATTAAACATTCGCCGTATCCGGTCGGCTAAACTCCGAACACATCTTCCCTTTTTAAGAATGACTTCAGTGCCGTTCTTTGTTCTTTTCTCAGAGAAAAGCTCAACTCAAGTCTTCCAGAGTCGCGGTCAAAGCTGATTCGAAAGACCACCGCCGTTCGCCAGTTTCTGTGTTTACTAGAAGCACGCAAACTCAACTCGGCCGTCATTATGTTAAGCCCCGCCCACCGACTCTATACACGATGTGATTGGTCCGTCAAGAGCTTGGCGTTTACAGCTCAGAAGGGTATTGAGAGTTTCTAGACGACACTCGCGGCCAGGTTAGATTTGCTGCCGCTAGGGTGCGTCTAGATTTCTAGGCTCAATAGAGAAGAAAAAAAAAAAGACTCTGGTCCCCACAATGTAATATAAACAAGTACACACACACAGAGTCGGACATTACCGGAGGACATTTACTTGAGTACAGTACTTGAGTAAAATTTTAGAGGGATATGTACTTTACACAAGTATCATTTTTGGGGAGTACCCTAATAACTTTACTCAAGTATATTTAAGAGGCAAATATTGTACTCTTTACTCTGCTACATTTATATCCATGACCGTAAGTACCAGTTACTTCTTCTAAAAAGAATAAAAATGAAAAAATAAAATTGTCAGAAACCCTCAATTTGCTGTTTCCCTCTTAAATGTGATTGGATTGTGCAGGCGCCACTAATTGGAACAGCCTATCAGCAATCAGCTTCAGCTTTCCGCCAAAGTCAACTCCAGGGTCAGATTTATATTAGAGACGAAATGGAGGTCCATCCGGGAATGTGCCAACCCGTGATGTTCTTGAGCGTGCGGCGTGTTTAACACAGTCAGGTTCAAATGTGGCTGCAAAACATCCATTTAAACTCTAGCAGAGGTTTGTCAGAGCGTTGCCATTGTGTAAAAAGATGAAAATGACTTGATTTCAATTCATTTTACATTCTCCAAGCCAAGGTATCAACATTAACATTTTTTATAACTCCACGTAGGACGTTTCTGTAGGCTACATAAATGTAGGCTAAGCACTGTGGCAGCAGTAGCCTAATGCAATATTTATAATGTTCTCTTATACTCTTGATACTCAAGTACTTTTAAAAACAAGTGCTTCAGTACTTTTACTTCAGTAGACATCTGACTGTAGCACTTTTACTTGTACTTGAGTACAATTTAGCAAAGGGTCTCTAAACTTTTACCTGAGTAATGAAGCTGTGTAGCCTACTCTGTCCGCCTCTGCACACACACACACACACAAACACACACAGGAGGATTAACCAGCGTTAATCATGGATTTAACTCAATCACACACACACACACACACACACCTAGAAACCGTAAACACTTCATTAACTCAAGTGTGATTAGTTCAGATCTATGGAAAGATTCAAATGCCGCGATTCTGTTTCTGTTTCTGTCATTCATTCACATCAGTGGAGCAATAGCGCCATCTGCAGGACACATATCAAATCACACAGTGCTCCTGACCTATACACCCATCAGGCATAACATTATGACCTAAAATTGTGTTGGTCCCCCTTTTGCTGCCCGTCGAGGCATGGACTCCACTAGACCCCTGAAGGTGTGCTGTGGTATCTGGCGTCAAGATGTTAGCAGCAGATCATTTAAGTCCTCTAAGTTGCGAGGTGTGGCCTCCATTGATCAGACTTGTTTGTTCAGCTCATCCCACAGATGCTCGATTGGATTGAGATCTGGGGATTTTGGAGGCCGAGTCAACGCCTCAAACTGGTTGTTGTGCTCCTCAAACCATTCCTGAAGCATTTGTGCTTTGTGTCAGGAGCATTATCCTGCTGGAAGAGCCACAGCCACCAGAATACCGTTTCCATGAAAGGCTGAACATGGTCTCAGCAATCCTTAGGTAGGTGGAGCGAGTCAAAGTAACATCCACATGGATGGAGGACCCAAGGTTTCCCAGCAGAACATTGCCCAAAGCATCACACTGCCTCCGCCGGCTCGCCTTCTTCCCATAGTGCATCCTAGGGCCATGTGTTCCTCAGGTAAGCCACACACACACAGCCCTCCACGTGGATGGACATTCGCATGGATTCACTTTTATGGACTTCAGAACAGAAATACCCATTCACTGCCATTATAATGCTTGGAAGAGCCAGGACATTTTTAATATAACTCTGATTGTGTTCACCTGAAAGAAGAATGTCATATACAGAGGATGACCTGAAGGAGAGTAAATCATGGGCTAATTTTCATTTTTGGGTGAACTATCCCTTAATCCTATCCTATCCCTTTAAGTAAATCCAGCATTCTATTTTTAAGAGGGAAAAAGGCTTTCATACACAATCATACACACTCATATTCGGAATATATTGTCAGTACATGCCTTTCATAAGAAACTTGTTTGGTTTATATTAACCACAGAGGTGCCTTTTTACGGTACGCTCCCATTGAACACTAACTGGGCGTCAGGACAGGATGCGCAGCGCCCCCTGCTGGGCTCACTAACCAGTAACAGCTGGACTTCTCATGAGGTCTCCCATTCAGATTCAATCCTGCTCGGTCTCGGTTTATGTCCGTACGGTGGCCCGCTCGGAACACTCCCGCTGCTCCACGCGGCCAGGTGCGTTCTGTAGTGTACTTCGATGTTGGATGTAAGGCCTACAATATTTTCGGTTTTGTTGCTAACTGGTCACCATTTCTTGGTTTCACGATTGCAAATAGCATAATAAATTGGCATGAAAAAAACTACAAGTAATTTGAATAAAAGGATCTATTTAAAATAGGCTAATCATTAAAATTGGTTTATCGCTTAGGCTATCATAGGTATTTGACATGACGTCAAATAATGTCTCGCATATAGATAAATAGAACAAGTGCAGTGTTGTTTCTGTGTTAATGACTCTATTTATGTGTTCTTACTGTTTGTATCGTAAAGATTTAATAAAGTTGTTAAAGAGTGCAGTGTTTCTGGTGTAGTAACTCACACATTCTCGCCACATGAGGGCGCAGGAGTTTCACTGTGAGAAGAACTGACACACACACACACACACACACACATACACACTCACACACACACACACTAACTAACCCTAAACCTTCCCATCACACAAAACTAGGCATTTTCCTCACGGGGACCAAAATATTTTCCCAACAAGGACGAGAGTTTACCAGGACCACACACAGACATTCATCTCACCACTATACACACATACACACATTGAGCCAAACACACTCATAGAGAAATGAATCTCCATGGCGACACACATGACTTCAGACAAGGCTGAATGGAGATTGTGATTAATGCTGTCACACACAAACCTATAGTCTCTCTCTCTCTCTCTCTCTCTCTCTCTCTCTCTCTCTCTCTCTCTCTCTCTCTCTCTCTCTCTCTCTCTCTCTCTCTCTCTCTCTCTCTCTCTCGAATTATGTTAATGATCAGACCATTTTAACCTGCTGGATGAAAACAGATCCACAGAGCAACACATCCAGAAACCCTTCTTTTTTTTTTTTTTAAGAAAGAAATGACTTTAAACAGTACCGACCCCAAACTTTTGAACTTTTAATAAATAACAGTTTCCTATAATAAAATGATAGTTCAAGTTTACCTGTTCTTTACTGTAGGTTAAAAGACATTCACTCACAGCTTCAGACATTTTGTACAAAGTGATTCATTTTTAATGCACTTTGAGAGAGAGAGAGTCCATTCACAGGCTTGACCTCTGACCCCTCAGGTCAATAGGTCAGCTGACCTGTGATTAGTGTGTGATTCTCTCTTCTGAAGAGCTTTTGTTGAGTCTCTAGTCCTGCCGTTATTTCACTAATCACACGAGTGATCTTCATTCACACCGGCTCAATAAACACCACACACTCCGCTTGTTAAAACGCCTAAAGTATTTATGATTCATGTGCTTCAATCTGCTTCTTAGTGGCAGAAGAAAACGAAAACAGCCAGTTTTGAAATAATTTTTCTTAATGTACTATAAAAATTGAATTAGAAGCGTCTGAGTTGAAATGGAGATCTTAGTGTTTTTTCTTCTTCATTTACTGTCGAGGAGAAACATCTGTGGCTTTCCTTTCCTTCAGAATCCACAGACATAATCCAACAATTCATGTGTCTGATGAAAAGTTATTATAATGTGTTTTATATGAACACAGCATTTTAACATTGTTTTTAGAGTAATTCTAGAATATTTGGGGCTCAAATAAAAATGTATGTGTTTGAAATGCATGTAATATAAGAGTTTTAACAAAAACTAATAAGCTCATCTGATGCATGCAGGTAAGATTTTTCTGCACACAAAAACCATGGCACAGTTTATTATTAACTAATTGCATATATTTTATTTTATTTAAATAATCATATTTTCATCATTGAAATTGCTTAGAATGAGCATAAATCTGTTCAAATATATTCAGTATGTGATTGATTGATTGATTATAAATAAGATTATTGTCATATTTATAATCAATATTGTTTGGCTGCATTAACTAGGTCAGCCGGAACCGGGAACACTTCCCATAACACCTGATGTACTCGTTACATCATCAAAAGAGTGGCATCTACGCTAATGTTAGTCTCTCTGTTTATCCCGAGGTTTATCCCGGATCAGGGCCGTGTCCGGATCGGATGGTGGACCTGCGCCTGGACATGAGCAGCTCATCCTGGAGTGTCTGCTGAGATCGTGCCAATTGGTGTCTCCTCTGAATTTGCCTCACCGGCACGTCATCCTCAATAAACCCGTCTCCGGCGCAATAACTCCGATCTCTCATGCATTCATACTCTTGTGTAATCGACACGCCATCCTAAATAAACCCGTCTCTTCCGGGATACCCTGAAATTTTTAATATTCCGATCTAATATGATTTCTGACCTGTAAGGTGTCCAGAATAATAATCATACACTGTGTGTTAATAGGCCAGAGGAGAACTGAGTCTGGTTTCTCCAAGGTTTATTTTTCTCCATCATGCCCTGATGGAGTTTTGGTTCCTTTGGTCGCCTTTGGCTCGGCTTGCTCAGTTGGGGACACTAACATTACACTCTAAAAAATGCTGGGTTAAAAACAACCCAAGTTGGGTTGAAAATGCACCGACCCAACAATTGGGTTGTCTTAAGCAACATTTAACCCAACCACTGGGTTAAAACAACTCAACCACTGGGTTAAAACAACTCAACCACTGGGTTAAAACAACTCAACCATTGGGTTAAAACAACTCAATTGTTGGGTCGGTGCATTTTCAACCCAACTTGGGTTGTTTTTAACCCAGCATTTTTTAGAGTGTAATGTTAGTGTCCCCAACTGAGCAAGCCGAGCCAAAGGCGACCAAAGGAACCAAAACTCCATCAGGGCATGATGGAGAAAAATAAACCTTGGAGAAACCAGACTCAGTTCTCCTCTGGCCTATTAACTTGGGTTGTTTTTAACCCAGCATTTTTTAGAGTGTATGATCAAAGTTGTTCAACTAAATATAAAAACAAAATTTATGATTTAGGTTTTAATTAATTCTATAAACTATAATTCTGATCTGCCAACATTGTCGCTATATGATAAATTAAAATAAGCTGATAACATCACTGTTTTCTCCAGTACGACTGTACAACCAAATCTAATTTTGTTGCAATATTATCCTGTTTGACACTGTGAAGCTGCTTTGACACAATCGTGATTGTAAAAGCGCGATATAAATAAAGTTGATTGATTATAAATATGGTTATTGTGTATTTAAAACATATGCAGTTTATTATTAGTACTACAGAAAGCTACCTGTTTCATTTATGCATGACTGACACATATCACATTAATTAATTAATTGACCCAAAAGTGGAAAAAATGTCATAATTATCTCAGGTAAATCTAAAAGGTTTCTGTCCCTTCCACTTTGTCCCTTCAAAAAGTTCATAAAGAGATGATAATTGAGCAGTCTAGTCCAAGAGGCTTGATCTCTTTATATGATGAACAGATTGACATATAAACACAAGCTCAGGCGCACACGCGAGAGCAAACCTGGTGCGTTGATGAGAGTTTACAGTGCATCCGGAAAGCATTCACATTCACTTCACTTTTCACACAGTTTGTAAAAAGTTTTTTTCCATTTTTATTTTTAATACATTTGCAAAGATTGCAAACAAACTTCTTTCATGTTGTCATTATGGGGTATTGTTTGTAGAATTGAGAAAAAAAATTTAATTGAATCCATTTTGGAATAAGGCTGTAGCATAACAGATTGTGGGAAAAGGCGAAGCGCTGTGAATACTTTCTGGGTGAGCTGCATAAATGAATAAAAGCCTTCATTTAATCATAATCATATTTCACATGGATCAGTTTTACGATTTCTTTATGAACTTTTTGAAGTGTCAAATTGGAAGTTGCTTAGCTGTCAATAGAGGGACAGAAGTTGCTCGGATTTCATTAAAAATATCTTCATTTGTGTATCTTCAAAGATGAATGAACGAGAAAATGTCCTTTTTGTGTGAACTAATCCTTAAAGCGGTGGTTCCGTGTTTTTTTCTAGGCTTGGTTGTGTTCATGAGGCGCAGTATAACATGTCTTAATACTTCTTTTTTTAAACACCGCATTTTTCTTCTGTTCTCCCTTTATTCCACACCGCTGTCTGTCCTTTGAACGACTCGTTTGCTTCCTGCTTCTATGAAGCCCATCCCTCTGAAAAACGCAATGGTCTTAGATTGGTTAGATGGCCAAATGTAGTTTCCTGTATTTTCATTGGCTGAAGTGCCAAGCACAGGTTGTCTGGAAGCCACGCCCCTTCCCATTACGGGCAGAAGTCTCATCTGCGGAGACTAGCGAGGGTTTATGATGTCACCAACCCAGGAAGAAGCTCATTGTAGTCCAAACCGGCCATTTTTGTAGGCAATAAACTGCCGTAACTTTAAAAGACAATATCTCCGTTTGCATTGAACTTTCAGCGCTGAAACTTTGCAGATACTGTTTATGCTCAAGCAGCGACATTACACACTAACTAAAGTTAAAAAAGTCAAATCGCATTCAACCACTCCTATAAAATGTATTAGTTTATGTTAAATCTGTGTAATCCAAATGGACGGATATTGCATATGCAGTCCAACTGCATGAATCTCAAATGTAAGCCTCAGTGTTTTTGGGGATGGTGTGTTGGCTGATGGGGGTAAAGTGAACCGCTGCCGTCTGTCTCATCGGCTCTGATCGTGGGAAATGTTTCTGGTCATATTCAGCGGCCCGGCGCTCGTCTCCCCAGGCTGTAATTGGCATGTTCACACAACTTCCCTCTGCATTGTCCCGCCGCCGAATGGTGTCTGGCTCCGTGACCTCCCGCCCTCGCTCTGAATATATGTTTAATTTGGTGAGAAAACTATGGGAACGCTGCGAAAATGATCTCTCAGCTCGATCATCACTCTCTCCGTGAGGATGCCACACAGATAAGTGTTTGTGTAAAATTAAGATCAACTTATGAGCCGCTGATACAAGTGTTCAAGAGGATGAGCAGGATCTTTCCTCCAGTTATTCAACGCTTAATAAATGCATGAGAAACTTTCTTCTCTTGGCTTGACCTCTGATTTAAAATGAAGAAGAGAAAGACACATGAAGCGTTGAGCTCCAGATCTCACACTCTTACTGTATGTCTGTCGACTTAAGGAGAAACCTTTGAGTCCTGACGGCTTTCCTCTTAAAATGATGTGAAATCTCATCAGCTCTTGCTGTATTTTGACTCGTGCATTGTTCGACAGGTTGAGCCTTTCAGCAAATCGAGCTCTAGAATAGATTCATCACATTTAGAAATGTAACATTTGTATATTTTAAAGATTTTCCCATTAGATCATGTTTATTGACCCCATTTATCTGAGCATATAAACACCCGCCAAACACAGACAATCTCAACTGCTGTGTTTCCTTTCCTAAACTCTTCACACTCTGCATTTTCCTTGTGTTTTTTATTTTATGTTGCTTAAATGGATCATTCTTTATCTCACAAAATCAGAACATGTCCAGGTCATTTTCACCTCACAAATCCAAATAAAAAAGTTGTATGCTATATTCGGCATAAATAAAATAAAGCATATTGTAGGATACTTGAGATTGAAGGTCCTAAATAAGGCTTTAATTCTATGAAAAACTGGTTAAATGTGACCTGGAGATGTTTTCAGGAGATTAATATTTCATTTATTTCCTCAAATCTGAGTATTTATGCTTTTGAGCATGTATGTACTGTACTTAATCATATTTATATCAAAGTTGTACCCAGAATTGTTAAACCTGACAAAATCAATTTTTGGTGAAATCCTTATTAACAAATAAAGTAAATAAATAACAATTAAACATTAAATTGTAAAAATGCTAAATTTGTTGGTTCGGTTTGCACATGCTTTTTTATAGGTGACCAAATACTTATTTTCCACCATAATTAGCAAATAAATTCTTAAAAAATCAGACAATATGATTTTCTGGATTTTTTTTTCTCATTCTGTCTCACATAGTTGTAGTTGTATGTATAATTTTCATCATAGCTGATGAAAATTACAGGCCTCTCGTCTTTTTAAGCGGGAGAACTTGCACAATTGTTGGCTGACTAAATACTTTTTTGCCCCACTAGAAGTCTATACAATGGCAATACAGTGTGTGTGTGTGTGTGTGTGTGTGTGTGTGTGTGTGTGTGTGTGTGTGTGTGTGTGTGTGTGTGTGTGTGTGTGTGTGTGTGTGTGTGTGTGTGTGTGTGTGTGTGTGGGAGAGAGAGAGAGAGAGAGAGAGAGAGAGAGAGAGAGAGAGAGAGAGAGACAGAGAGAGTGTGTGTGTATGTGTGTCACACTCACTCTCTCCCACACACACACACACACACACACACTGTAATATATCATGGAATGCTGTACAGATATGATTTGTACAGCGAGTGGAGAAAATAAAGACTCACTGAATCACAAATAATAATTTCATATTCAAATAGTCCACTTGGCCTCCCTCAGTGGTTTTGTGCTGCACAGAATCACGGAGAATAAACACATAAAATAAATACAATCTCTATATTTAAAAAAGGATTTATCTGTGCTGTTCATTTAATAGCAGATATTTAATCATCAAATTCAATTTAATAATAATTATGATGATCAAAAGTACACATACGCTCAGATATTTTGTGCAATAACTATTTTTTGAAGAACTGTATGAATCATAATTAAGATCAATGCATGAAAGCATAAGATAATTCTAGTGCAATATTCTTCAAGTCGTCGTTTGTAAAACTGAAAGTATTTTCAATCAAAACGGGCCTTTTTGCATTAAAGATGTAATGTGTGAATGATCGGGTGTGTTTCCAGATGTTAGCGGAGCCTCAGACTTGAGCTTGAACTTGAGTTTGGCCTCTGCTATTATCATGCAGACGTGAGTGTGAGCCCTCATTAACATATTCTCCCGCCGGCCGCCAATGAAAAGAGCAGAGCTGTGAGAAAACACTGAGAGGATCTCCAGACTCCAGACACATCACATCAGACGCCACACGGCCTGTGAGTGCAATCCATAACTATCATAATAATTCATAATAATGTAAAACTACTATTTGTGGCTTGAAATAGGCGGTGAAAAAGAAATGAGCAGCTTGGCAGAGTTGTT